>NC_084663.1:18206361-18509392 GCF_028389875.1 Rhea pennata
TTTCTTCATAGTCATTTTCTTGAGAGGTTGAGAAGGTTTCTAACTCTTCTTTTATAAAGTGATCAAAATGATTACATATTAAATTTCCTGATCTGTGTCACTATAATTCACCCATATCATAGGGCTCTGAGCCACTCGGCAAATGTCTTACTTCTTTCATTACTCTTCATCTTCAACATTTTACAAGTACCATCCTCCAGCCTTGCCAGCACATCTTTGAGTGCATCTGTCAGTCACAGCCTCCATGGGATCTACTTCAGTTAATCTTCAATGCAGCCCACACATAATCATACATACTGATCCATGATCCAACATACCAAGATGTTTTCTAGTGCTTATTTTTTAACAGAAATATGAGGTAATTGTCAAAAATCTTCCTAAATGTCAACTCTATACATCACTCAAGTATCTTCTATTCTCTTCTTTTGCTAACTAGTCTCCTCAGTGAAAATATACTGGAGTCTGCACCTCTTTTCAGTGCAGGCAATATACATGCAAACGTAACAGGACTGTTAGTGGATGGGAAGATAATTTTTTTTAAATTCTTCTAATTTAAACTGAAAATGCTATATTAACTTGAGAGAGTGTGTGTTTGATCTAGATTTAATCAGAAACAGGTTTTTTTTAACTTGCTCTTGCCCCTTTGATTTGAAAATTTTATTCCATAGGGCATAGCTCCAGATATCTTGGACTGCTCTGACAGTGAAATTCATTTACTACAATTACTATGGAACTAAATAGAGTGTGAACAAACAATTCTGCACACAGTAGGAACCTCATATTAGAATGAAATGTGACATAACGAAGAACAGTTCACAGTTTTAATGTTACACTCGTTGCAAAATAACTATGTGAGCATCAAACTCAGGCCATTATTTTAGGTAAAAATTGACAGCACTCACTTTAAATAGTCAGGCTTTCAAGTTACTACCTAATGTATATAATTAACAGAATTCGAACAACTTAGGCTAAGACTCCAACCTCGCAAAGAATTCCCACGGGGCACAGAGGGCCATGTATAAAAAGTTTATTGATAGATCTGGATCGGAATGATCTACTTAACAAACATTTACTGACTGTCGTTGAAGATATTCCTAGCAGCAGTCTGTTTGAAAAATCAGTCCTTAAGAACTTAATCTGGTGGTAGTTATACATATTTGAAATTCACCTCCTCCTGAGAACTTGGAAAGATCTTTGCAAAACTAAAATCTCATTCAAGAGTTTGATGCCTAATGGGATTTTAAACATTTTACTGGCATAAAAACATTTTACTGGTATAGGCATTCCACAGGGGGTCTTTTCTATTCACACTCAGACAACTTTTCTTTAATAGTTTGAATGAAGTGTTTCTTCCTCTGCTGCTAAGTAAAACAGAGATTATAATGCAGATGAATTTTCATGGAAATTTTATTCTCAGTCAGAAAAGTAGTGAATACTTTAAAAATCGTTAACAAGTAAATAGTGCTAAAATATCTAAATAGACTCCAGTAATTCAAAAGCTCTGGGCATAGGATCAGATTATTAAAAAGCAAGGCCTCTGTACTAAAGCTCTAAAATACTCTCCATTTTTTTGTAATTACTCTATGCCATATATACATGAGTATAGTAATAGAAAACCTCTTTCCAAACACAGCCAATTAGAAGTGAAAAGTCTGCCTATTTAAAGGTAATATTGGCTCTAGAGAAAAGAGATAAATAAATTTGTAAAACTCTAATAATTTTCCAGCAGAAATATTAATGCAGACAGCTACATTGCTTGAAAACAATTATGTATTTTTTTCCAAGTATATGTTTATATGCAGCTCATTATGTAGTTTTGTAGGCAGATAAAAAAAAAAGGAAATAAAAACAATCCTTATTGTCCATTTTCCTCTATTAAAGCAGACTTTTTGAAATGATTCCTGTAATTTCAGCATTTATTTACAATAGAAAAAACAGTATTTTTTTAATGTCCTATAAAAACAGTGATGCTGGAAACAGACATTCCATCTAAACATTTGATGGTTTCTCTATCAGTCTCTAAGTTTATAAATATACTGTTTCCTTTTTCTTCAGGTATTGCTGCACTGGAAGACTGAGCAAAGAAAAGAACAAATAATTGCTTAGGCATTGTTGACTAGTGTTAAGCTATTGGCTCACCAGTGTTTTAAAAAGATTAAAAATTTAACATTAAATTGCATTTGCTATTTGATTTATCGTAGCATAAAGAGAAATCAATTTTAGAATGGGCCATTCCAGTACTAGATGCTAGGAAAATAATCTGTGAGATGTTCCCTAAATCCCCAGAAGTTCATAATTTAACAAGACAAGAGAGACCAAAAGAAATGAATGTTATCTAGTCAAAATATTGATGGATTAAAACTGGTACAATTATCTCTGAGAAAGAAGAAATTTAAAAAAATGCGCATTCTCAAATGTGGGCCATCATATTCATTTTTTTGCCAAAATTGCCTTATTAATCAAAAATAATCCGTTTTCAAGTTATCTCCAAAGATGTATATAAACTGAGGATTCTTAGCTGCAGATAGTGCATTTTGCTTCAAAAGCATCTCAAAAATACAACTGAGAAAAGATTGTATTCCTCTAGCCTGTGTTTTTGCTTCCTAAGACCGCGCTCTTCTTACGTTGCATCTGGCAGCACACCAAAGGCAGTCCTGCCCGGGGCGCTGGCGTGAGTCTCACCCCTGCGCGCAGTCCCTACTTCTGGAGAGGAGCTGGTGCAGGCTGGGAGAGACCCGCTGCCCAGCGGACGCGGGAGGCAGGGCGCCCGGGAGACGGCCCCAGGCAGGAGGGTGACACGTGCCCCACAAAGGCTCTTGCAGGTGGGTTGGCAATGGCTGTGGCTGCAGCAGCTGTTTCGACCAAACTGGCTCCAGTGCAGCCCTGCATAGGCGGATCACTCTGTTTGTCTTTGGCAGCATCCAGAATGATGTAAATTTTTACAGCGTCCTCAAAACAGGCACATAATTCATATTTGAAAACTGCCGGTTGTGCTTTCATTGTCTTCAGAGCACTCTTACCGGCGTGCCAGCCTGCATCTCCGTCCCTGCACCTACTGGTGTCATGGGTCACAGCACTGTCCCCATCAGGGGGAGATGCAGATCAGTTCCCACCTAGCCTGTGGCCACGTTTGCAGAAATTCAGAAAGCTGTTTTTTCAAAGTATGTACATGAAGCCTCTGCATCTTAACCAGGAATTCTAGTTTCCAATTTTGTTACATTTTGGAAAAAAAAAAAAAAAAAGGAATTCTTTCTATAGGTGTTGCTTTCTTCATGTTTATACATTATGAAGCTCATCAGTGCTGCCATGTCAGTTGGGAACCTTTCAAAACTACCATTAATAATAATCTAATAGCCAAGTAGTAATATTATTGCTAGTTTGCTTTTAGGGTTGCTATACCATATATTTAAATATTTAATATATAATCCAGAATATGTCTGTTCTAGGATTTATGAGCTGTTTTTAGTTTTTAAAAGCTTTACATTAGGATAATATCTATATCTTCTTAGAAGTAATACTTTTGGCAGTTTTTACAGTTCATGTTATATGCCTTTACACAAATCTTTACACTATGAGATTATTGTGACATCAAAATTTGCTGGAATTATGATACAGTTTAATATATATACATAAAAAGGAAAATATATCAAAACCATCAAAACAAGGGGAAGCTGGTTTGACTTATCTCTGTAGCCATGTTAATAAACCCACGTTCTGCAAAGGCTGACACACAGAGAACTAGAAGACAAGGCAAAGAGCCGCAAAGGAGCAGTGTGGGAGCAGAAACAAAATGTTTTTGTCCAGATTCTCTTCTTGCAAGGAATGTTCAGTAGGAGTAATACAGCCTCAGAAATGGCATTATTTGTTTTCTGTGATTCTTCTGTGGAAATCCATCAGGAGTCATACTAGTTCTTTACAGAATTGTGATGTGAATATAGAAAATGTTTTTTTATGGCATATATCTCAGAATAAATTGGATCAGAATAACAGCAAAAGTATCTTTTCTCCCTTATTTCAAGCCTAAAAAACCAACACGGACTCTGAAAACAGAGCTTTGTTCTTTCTCAGTTGTGCACCTTTACCAGTAACAAAGGTTCATCAGACTGATTACTGGTTTCCTTTACATTTATGCAAGCCCATAGTCTTCAAATTACATCTTTAGTTAAACCATGGTAATGCTTTTGCCTTCCCATGGGCTCCCACCAGTGCATGTCAATAAATAGTTACATGTGCTGAAAGCCTAACAAGAAGAATTTTAACAACTCTGCTAATAGTGTGAAAAACTATGAGGGGGGGGGGGGGAGGAGAAAGGCAAATTTTGTCGGAGTTGTGTTGTTTCTACAGCCCTGGTAGTAGTAAGAAACAATAGCTTCAGAAAATATACTCGAAGTATGTACAGAGAATAAAGGTATGGTATTAGAAGGTGTAGAGTTATATAGTTGCTTTTCAGAGCATCTGAAGTAATTCATATTTTCCTATTACATGAATATCAAATAAGTGGCCTAGACAATGAATTCAAATAATCTAATTTTAAAAAAATGCCTCAAGTCATTTGGTGTTTGCAACTGCATTACAAACTTATTTCATTTTAATTTCATTAAAGCTTGTGTAAAACAGATCAAATTATACATCTGGAAATCCAATAAATAGAGGACAGGGATGGGGACTGTTATTTTTTTAACTTTATATATATATATATATATATATACACACTATTGTGGTCAAAAAGATTTTAGTCTGAACCATATCCATTTAAAGATCATTAATAGTACTCCAACATAAGAAATATATCTTCTAGAATTAAGTATTAGAGTTCATTCTTAAAGGTAACATTAAATTATTAAAAATTTATGGATTTACACAGGATGCGTTTTTGCTGCCATTTATTCCCCATATTGTACAGAGTACTTTAAAATGACAGCATTTTCACTTAAACCAAGACCACAAACCAAGAACTCATTTTCTGGCCCTGTAGGCCCAGAGTCTGTAAATACATTTAAAAGCGTCAGATTATCTGCTCACAAATGACTGCTATTCAGACCATGCTTTAGCATAAGTTTTCATAAATTCATCTAAAGTTATTAGCAAGTTACTTGATTGTAAAATGAGTCATTGGCAGAGTAGCAGCTTCCTGCATGCATAATCTGAGCAATGGGCAAGGATTATGTCAACGAAACAATTAACAAAGGGAATATAAAATATTTAGGGGATAAAGCTCTCTGCTGTCTTCCTTTGATTCTTCAGACATTTTCAAGGTAACATTCAGTTAAGATAAATACGAGCACAGAAATTGAGAAAAATATGGACTGACGTTCAATATACTAATGTTTAAATCTGCCTGCTACCATCTCTGATAAAGATGTAAAGCTATTTCCTAAATAATCACCAGTAAAGAGCATTCTCTTTATGTTTCCCACTCCCTACCCCACTATCACACTATCCTGCCAAATGCCAAGGACAGCTGAGATTTTCAGATTTTACATATGCCTAATAGTCATAAATTCTGAGAACAAGCACCACGATTTTTCATGTCTGACTCAGGATTTTTCAACATTTGGCGTTAGCACAACTAGATATACATTGTTGTGTTATCTGCAGAAGGGTATAATGCTCTCAGCCTTATCTTATCTCAGTTTGTAAAAGGGAAATATTCTACATCTCCATATAGAGATAGATCTTCATTCTGAATCTAGACTATTTGTCAGGAATTGCTGTCTAGATTTCTCTGCAGCCAAACAATATCCCTGCATGCAAATATAAGCAAGATAGAAAAATTCAGGCCCAGGAATTAAGGCTAACTAAAAGCCAGGCATACCTAGTTACAGTAAATCAATAAAGGAAAAAAATGCACTAGCCTAGAAAAATAAAAGAGAAATATAGTAAAAAATCCAATCATACTATTCAAGAAACTAGAGACTGAGAGTAGCAGAAAATCATAAAATCAAGCAAATTGATCAGCAATTAGAAGAAGGAACAAAGGAAAAAGGTACAGAAATCAGGATTCAAGAGCCTGAACCTAGTACTTATTTGTGAGTAAGAAGCATATCAAACAGCCAGAAATCACTGTGGCTCTTCTATATTAGGCATTCCACAAGCTAGCTCTTCCTCTTTGGAGATTAATTACAGCCAGCTGTATCTCAATTACCCAGGTGGAGCTGACCCAGACACACAGAGGGTGGATTTGTAATTTCTCTTCAGAGCAGAACTTTTACAGAATTTTTAACTTAGTGTTTCTTTGTCTTTGAGGTTTTCTACTCATAAGCTTCCAAACTTAGGGAAAAAAAGAAAAAAAAAAAAAAAAAAAAGCAAGCAAGCAAACAAACAAACAAAAAACCCACAAGGTTTTCTGAGGTGGTTTGAAGGATAGCCCCTCTCTTTTTGTTGCCCCTCAGAATCAGCAGATGGAAACAGCAGGCTTCAGGAACTTAGCTCCCAGTTGGTGTCTGAGCAATGCTTGTGCCAAGAGAATTGAGAAGGCCACAGAGAAACCAGCTCCCAGCCAGCATTTGGGCAAGAGCCATGCCAAGATGGTTAAGCAGCCTGCAGGGAAATCTGGCTTCTGCCAGTGTGTAGATGAAATGCAAGGCACAGTGAAATGTGGCTCCCAGCTGGCACAAGAGCAAAAATTCTTGCCAAGATAGTTGATCCAGCCACTGAAAGACTGCCTGGATTGGTATTAGGCCAGAAATCAATAGTACTGAGTGGGGGACAGTTTTCAAAGTGCTCTTCTCTCTTACTCCAAAAAACAGAAGAGGTTCAATATCATTTCCTGAATCTCAGGAGAAAGTGAGGTTCCAGTATCATTCCTACAGCAACTATAAAGAAGGAATGTATGTTCTTAGACAAAACATATGTAAGGTTAATGATGGCATGAATAACAAGGGAAGAGTCCATCCTGTACGGTGCTTACATGCAAAGCCTTTGCTTACAGGAAACATTCCTGGATCTTTTTGATACCTGTTTGTCATTTATATCCAATGGATATAATTCATTTGCCATTCTAGGTGGACATTTCTATTTCTTCCCAGACTCACACTGAGTGAGTGAGATAAGTATTCTTCATCTACTACACGTGGAGGCAAATATGATTGCTCTCCTCATTGTCCCAGAGAAAATTATAAGAAAACTCTTGCTTTTCTTAAGATACATTCCCATGTTCAGAGACTGCTCACAATTTTGCTGGTCAAAATGCTCTTCTGTTGGAAGCCTGCTTAGTGTCTCAGCAGTTTTGCATGGGGGCTAATGAATGACTCTGTTCAAAGTCAGCTCCTAAAGAAGTAGGAAAAAGTCTCAGGAGGAAGAATCTCAAGAAATCTCTAGAGACAGAAAGACCCTTCTCAAGCTGGGAGGTTACTGATGCTACCAGATATCTAACTACTGTTATCAATCTGAAATACAAATAGAATCTAATTTTATGTCTTTTCAGAAAATAACTTTCCCTTCTTCCCACCATAAAAGATAATTAAATAACAGTACGATATAATGCAATACAATACAATACAGAAGAAAAGTTGATAACTGTTTTTGTCTCCCTACAAGTTCATTGTTTTTTCAGTACTTTTTCTTAAGTGTATTTTCAACCTCATCATGCTCTTAAAGAGATTCTAATTAAGTATAACATGTTGTATCAAACATGAGGAAACACTGCAAAATCTGGAAGAGGCTGAAGAAAAACACTGAGATATTCAACAAACTAAAATTTTTCTTTCAGACAAGAATTACCATTTCCTTTCTGAATCTTTTTCCTGTCAGTCATTCTTTCTCTCCTTCATTAACACTGCAGGTTTGTTTTTAGATAATTTTTATTAAACAATTTAAATGAGAGATGATATTTCCCTAAGAAACTCTAAATTCATGACATGGCTCTATGCTTGAGGTAAAGTGATTTGTTTGTATTTTTCAGTATTAGTTTGGATGAATTTGAATGGAAGGGTGGTCATTTAGAGCACAGATCTGTCCTACCTATAGTTGCCAAAGGAACAGGAAATACACACTGTAAAAACTGGCTGATCTTTCCAGGACAGCCCCAAAATAATAGTTCATATGTTAGAGGAAAGCTTTTCTTATCTAATATTCCTTATTATTGACTTCACTAATGATGAATTTATCCTACTTTGATGCTCACATTGTCTATGTTAAATCTACCACGGTATCTGAGCACCTTATACTCCTTCAAGAACCTGTTCTGATAGCTTTAAAAAGGTAAGGACCTATAGTTACTGTATATTGTAATTTGAAAATTTATGTACTAGGATACGTACGCGAGAAGACATATAGTCTACCTAGCCTAGTCTATACCCTGATGTGAGTTCATATTTTCACACATTAATGTTCTCACTTTCAGGAATTTTAATTAATAAACACAATTTCATTGCATTTTGTCAGTTTGAATTATCAAATGTACTGCTAGGTAGACAAATGCATCACTGTGTTTTACCAATGTGGAGTAATGTTTATACTTAATAATTTAAATTTGGAGGGGGATGAATTGGGATACATAAACAATTTTTAGTATTGTAGAATTGTTACAATGAATCCTTTGTAAACTCTCTTATCAGAAGACCATTCTGATTATTGTGATTATCACTATTTCAATACATTTTATAGTGCTGAGAAAAGACAGTTTATCTGAAGTTGCTGGTTTCCATGCAGATCAGACTAATGAATGTTTGTTACAGATGGTATTCTAACAGCAGATTTCTCAACATTGTCTTCTAAAATACTTTTTTTTAATCTGTTCATTGTCTTCTGAAATGTTTGGCTTGCAGATTAAATTTTTCCATCCCTATTCTAAATCTGCAATTTTTTTATTTTTCTGCAATGTTAGGCTTAATACTGTTGAGTCCTCTGGAATACAAGGAGAGACTGAAATCAGCTTCTCTCCTGTTATAAACTGCCTGATGACTACTTGCTGAAGAACTGTACTGATGAATCAGCTGAACCTAGAAAATTAGAAATTGGCAGATACTTATTCTTTATTGAGAGGTAGTGCATTCAAGTGTTTCAGGGAAAATTGGGGTTGATTTGGCTGAGCTGTGAAGGTTTGAAAATAGCACCTCTCAGAACCGGCTTGTGCTTGGAAACTGCTTTCTCTCAGCATGTTTCACTTGTGTTCTGATCCGAGTCGGATCGGGCTGACACCCAGCAGAGCTGCCCAGAGTGCAAGGAAAGCTCGTGGCAGTTCTGAAAGACAAGACCATTCCCAGGATCCTGCTTTATTCAGTTGTTTCTGGCATGCTGCTGAGAACCTTATGCGTCACCTGTCCAAAGGCTTCCCGGATACTAACTGTATCCTAGTTTGTTTTGTGGCTGCTAACCAGCAAAGAAACAATATCTTCTATTTCTTGTAACAGTGCCAGGTGACATCTGCTTTGCTGTGCCTTTGAAGTTATGTTTATGTTCCCTTAATAAAGCAGCTAGGCTCAAAGAGTTTCCTGGAAGGAGAAGGGAGGCCGTTCCTTCCCTGAGGGAGTTGCTGAGCATCCTCAAGGCAGAGTATCTTGGAGGCTAGGGGCACAGCTGAGATGGTTACAGTCAGAAGTAAAAACCTGAAGATGATGTAAAGATACTATTAAAACTACATCGGGATCAGGTAGCAAAAAGACTTCAGAAGAGATAGGAAGCTTCTAAGCTAGAGCTTAGAAGGGTCTCAGACATATTTGTTGCTACTTAGAGAGTCATTGAGTTAAAAAAAGCAGACAGTGGACAAGGGGTGACTACAAACAAGTTTTCCTTACTTAAGTCCATTCTACTGGAAAAACTAAGTTTCTGCTCTTTTTTTTTTCAGATAAAATCTGTCCTTACAGGGTTTTAAAATCTTTTGATTTTCAAGAGGACTCACCAGAAGTTAGTTGTAGGCTCAATTACCTAAAATCTGTAGCTTTGATAATACCAGATCCCATCACAGTAAGATCATAAACAAATATTACTGATATTTTGTCTAAAAGGAAATGTTACTCTCTCAATGGCAAGTGAGAAAGGAATATTCTGAATCAAGTCACCAGAAGTGTCTGTTTGAACAAACTGCATCAACTACCTCTAGCTAGCACAACACCATAGGTGTAGGAAGAACCATTACTCCCTTAAATGAGGCTGCTTATAAAACTGCAGAAAAATTGTTTGTAAAACTATATATATATATATATATATATTTTTTTTTTTTTTTTTTTTTTTTTTTTTTTTGCAGTACTTCAGGGTCACGGTAAGGAAAAGCTCCCCAGCTGTGGCACAACTTGGACTGTTGTAACTGATTTCACTGCAGCGTGCATGGCCTCAGGGTAACTATTCAAAAACAATATGAATTTCTTGAAGTTCTCCTGAAATTTTCAACCACTATTCTTTTTACAGGAATGACTTCCAAAAACATGTTTAAAGTCCTTGAAGTGAATATTAATAGAGTATAAAATATGTTTTAAATCAAATGCACAACTTCTAAATAATTTAGGAAAAAGTACTGAATTAAATATTGGCAAGGAAAGGGAAAGATGAATTTTCTTCTTTTCTTACAATTTGTGAGTTATAAATGAAGAGGAATATAGTTTCAGCTGATAATAAAGTTTATGAAGAGGTGATAAAGGGTTTAATATAGCAACTTTACTACAGCAGTTAGGCAGATGAGCTTACAGATGAACTTCCAGAACTATGGTTTCTGTGTTCATAGAGTTCATTTTCCCAGTGCAAAAGCTTGTGTGCAGTCTAAGCATGACTTCAGTCCCAAAGGAACTTTGTTCAAAGGCCTTTAAAGGAATTTAGATTGTTTAAGGGTCTTGGCAAAGTCCTTGAAATGAGGATAGCATTTATTCTGTGAGCAAAGTCACTAGTCAGAGAAGTAGATTAAAGCTCCTGAAATCCATACAGATAAAAAGAAACAAATAATTTATTTTCAAGATTTCTTCTTCATCACAGACCCCTCCCTCCTCCCCCCCCCAAAAAAAAAGAGTACTATTAACTACAGAGAACAGTTCAAGAGGACTGACCTTGATGGTATTTTCCTATTAGTCAGGTTGGTTCTTGATCATAGAATCAGCAACTAAAGCATCCAAGTTTTATGGCTCGAAAGTCATAATATCCCCAGGATGAAGGAACATTTTTCCCAGGACCCTCACTTCAAGGGCTATTTTTTCATTCCTGAGCTGATTTCACAAACAACTTGATCTCTTAATTTCCTCAAAAAACTTCTGTTTGTAACTACTAGATTTGCATTAGAAAATTTCCCAAAAGAAGTAATTTTTTTTTTTTTTTTTTTTTTTTTTTTGCTTTTAGTCACAATAATTTATATTATTTTCTAAAAGGATATATATTATGAGGCCAATAAATTTTCTTCCGTTCTTATTATCCATAGTAAATATTATTTACAAATTAATATCTGCAAAATTTTCAGTAGTACTGACCATATGCTGAATCTACAGCATACTTTGTATAACCTTTTTCCTGGTTTCTGATATAGCATATTTTTGAAAGATTTATTAAAACTTTATAAAGTATATGTATATACACCCTTTCCTTCTTGGAAATTTCCCTTAGTTCTACCTAGATAAATCCTCCAAATGGTTCTTTGGAGCAAGCACGTCAGAAAAACAGAGAATAATGCATGCTGACCTGCCATATGGGCAGGATTTAACTGAAACCCTTCTCTTTTTTTTTCTTTTTTTTATGCGACATATATACAAATCCCAGAAGCTATGTACACAGCTTTGTGTTTAATAACATAGTACAGCATACTGATCATAAGAGTATGTAGGCACAGATGAATCATGAACATAAACAGAGGGAGACAGATTGTACACATAGCGCTTCTCTGACTGTGTCTAATTCTCATACCGAGTGTGGTGGATGCCAGTCCTTCTGGCAGAGGCAGGAATGACCTGCAGAAACCCTCCCCTTCATCCTCACAAGCATCTTATTAACCCCCAAAGACCTGCTGATTCTGTGTTACCTGCTGTAAGTCTCTTCTTTCTAGAGACACCTGCAGAGTCTTCCTGCCTGCTGGGCCTTCAGCACAGAAATGATCTTCACAGTAGCCCTGAACAGCTTTATTAAGTTCCCCTGAGGTAGGCACACAGGTTCTGCTCTGGTCTTTTTGACTCACAGCAGAATGAAAGTATCAAAGCCGGTAAATTTTGTTGTGAAATCAGTTGCTGTGCTGCAGACATGCACAACAGGGTCTCTCCTGAAGATGCTTGAATAAGGGTGAAAAAAAAGTAATTAGAAAAAGAAAGCAAGAAAGAAGACAGATTTTAAAAGACAAGGAGAAGGGAAAGGGACGTTGCAGACCCCCAAAAAAGGAGAAGTGTGCAAAAAAAGAATAGCCAGAAGGCATCAGTGACAGAAAGCATCTATAGACTGTAAAAAGATGAGACAACAAGGTTCTGCAGGGGATATATTTTTTTTAGAAAGAACAAACAAACCAACAAAACCCCAAAGAACTGGAGCACAGCCCTCCATCCTGTTTACCGTGAACAAAGCATAGCAACATTCTCTCCCTCTGCTAACATCTAGCCACAAAAGAAAGGCAAGAACTGATCGATGAAGAGCAGCTCACTCTGCCTAACATATTTTTTGTAATAAATATCATGCTCTCAACCTGGGCCCAGAGAGCTAATGACCAGGTGGCTTGAAGATAAAAAAATATATACATAAGAGTGTTCAGTTTGCCCTGCACAGATGAAGTTTGAGGTGAACAAAGAAATTCAATCCAGGAAGAAGAAAAAGGGTTAACATTGTATAATCAAATTAAAGATATTCTTCAACATGTAGCCTTAAATAGAGGTCTCCAACAAGAGCAGACGATCTCAGGATGATGCGCAGCCATCACCTCACCTCAATGTACACTTGACACGTTTCAAATATCAAGCCACAAGATGTCACTGCAATCAACAGGAATTCTTACAAAAAGGAAAATCAAGTAGTGGAAAAATAAATGCTTCTGAGCAATGTATATTTTGCACTCAGACTGTGCCTTCTAAGTGAAAACAGGCAGCCTATGGTAGTCTGGTCACAGTATTTTAACAAGAGTATAATGCTGGGCCAGAATGGAGTACATAGTTTTAGCTTCCTGCTCTGAAACCAATAGATGTCAGGGAAGGAAGCACCTAACCTGGTTTTCAATTATGAAACAACTCTGCCCAGTTGCATGTGTCTGACTGCAGTCACCCACTTGAAATCCTACTCCAGGATCTCTCCAGAGATGCCTTTGTTTTAGTAAAGTGTCTAGATACCTGTTTCATGGGCTTTATAATCAACTTATCTGTAAACCTTTTATAGTAAGTCCTATAAGTGTGCTGTGCTCATTTATACGTGTATTAAACACCCTAAGTGGTGAGCATAGGGGATGTGCATGTAGCACAAAATATACAGTTATTTTCTCTTGAAAACAGTTCTGAATCAAGATATCATGGTAATAATAATCTACATACTAATAAAAATATTCAGTAAGTTATTACTATTTTTGTATTTCTATCTACAGATGCTCAAACTTGGGCAGGAAAATGCCTTCAGTCTTCCCTTATCATGTAATCAGAGTTTCTTTCCCATGCTTTGACATCTTTTAGCATGGCACTCTGGCCACATGAGATGTTACACCAAAAACTTTCTGGATAGATACGGGGAACAAGTTCTTGTTCCTTCAACAAGCCTGACTTCCGTACGAGGAAAACTAGTAGACAACTAATATGTAACTGATATATGACAGAATCATTAGATACTGGATAAATACAAATTACTTGGAAACACCAGCATGATCTTGGTAAAGAGAACTTCTGCCCCACAAATCTTTTGACGTTTATTAACAAAGTCATCAAGCATGAAAATGGGGAGGATTGAGTTAATATAGTCCATCTATATTAGACTGATAGTCTAATATTGACTATATAGTCTAATTGACTATAATGAGGAGTCCTTATATGGATAAATGTATTTGGTTAAGGGATAGAAACAGAGAATAGGAGTAAAATACTCATTCTTGTTGTGGAGAGAGGTCATCATGATATTCTACAGGGGGCTAAGCTTGGGTTTGTGCTGTTCAACATCTTGTGAATGACCTGGAAAAGGGTATGTGCAGTGAGTTAGAAAAGGTTACTGGTGACACTAAATTATTTAGAATAGGAAAGACAAGGAGTGACTGTGAAGAATTGCCAGAGAAACTGATGAAGCTGATTGGGCAATAAAATGGCAGATGGCATTCAATGTAAAAAACTGTAATGCACAAGGAAAAAAAAAAAAAACAAATTCGTACATAAAATGATGAGATCTGAGCTCTATGTGAAACCATTATCACTTAGGAGAAAGATCTTGTGGTTATGAGAGTTAGTTCCATAAAAATGTCAGTCCTGCACTTAGTAGCAGTCAAAGAAAGCAACTCAAATGTTAGGATCTGTTAGGGAAAGAATATAACAAAATAGACAATAAAATAATGCTGCTTATTTAAACATGATTTACCTGCTCCTTGAATACTTCGTGCAATTCTGATCCTTTTCCTGCCATCTTCCAATCTCAAAATGATATAGAAAAATTGGAAATGATTAACAAAATGTTTAGAACAATATAAATGATTAAAGGTGTAGTTTTGTCTCCATATGAGGGATAACTGAGGCATATAGGATGAGCTAGGACTATACTGTCTAGAAAAGAGACAAATGAAGGAGAATACAACACAGACCTGTAGACTCGTGAATGAAATGGAGGTGGTGAACAGAGATCTTTTGCTCGCCATACCTTGAAATTCACAGTGAGCAGAGACAGGATACTCAGGTGGTCTGACCTAGTACAGACACTCCTCTGTTTTGACAGCAGTCTAACCAACAGGTAGTAAGAACTGACCACAAGCTTACTAACTTAGCACTTGGCTATTACAATTTCCATTTTTTTCCTTTAGGTGATTATTACCTTAGATATTGTTGCTTATCACGCATATTTTGTCTAATACGTTGATTTATTTTAAAAAATGTAAAGTTTGGGGGAACAAAGCTTAGGAATAACATAATGAAGGTATTATGCTTATTTAAAAATAGACCAAAAATATCTATAATTTAGGAATCAGCCCATATTAATCATTACCCAGGAAAAGGTCTAATTGAAATTAATGGACATTTTCTCAGTGGAAAGGTTTCAGAATTCTGTTCTAAATAGATTATTTATATCATGCTCATCACCATAGTCTCTGAATGTGTTCCAGTAGTACATTAAGCAAAGTGACTAACATCTGTCACATGTTTTTATTCAGTCTCTCTCCAGGGAGATAAATGTATGCAGTAGAGTATCTTGTTCCCTAAAGGAATTTTGCTGGGTAAGGAGGGTAAGAGAGGAGGAAGGAACCATGATGGGGAAAGTAAGTTTTTATTTTGTTTTGTTTTTATAAATACACAAGTTGCTTCATATTTACATCAGTGAAGTCACGGACAAAAGTATGTATGTCTTACATTTAGACCTTGTTAATTCAATTTACGTACTTGCTCTTGAGTATGAGCTTGATGATGAATTAAGTTCCACATACAGTTATATACATTACATATATACATTAAAGTTATATACATTAATTTAACCCTTTTTCTCTCCTGATCTAGTAGTGGAAATCATAAGACAAGAGAATAACATGAAATGTATTTTCTTAATG
This sequence comes from Rhea pennata, assembly GCF_028389875.1. Taxonomy (NCBI): domain Eukaryota; kingdom Metazoa; phylum Chordata; class Aves; order Rheiformes; family Rheidae; genus Rhea; species Rhea pennata. The sequence goes on from NC_084663.1 coordinate 18,221,972, forward strand.
GAGAAGATGAAAAAAGAAAGCACTGGTTATGAAGCACTAAAGATTTTTCAGAGATGATAAATGAATAGTAACTAGTTACTAAGAAACTATGATAAAAATAAACATATCTTTTTATTGTAATTGATTTACAAGGTAAAATATTTCATATATACAGGTTAAGAAAAAAAAGAGTTAAAGTTTTAAAATATATGTTAAATTTATCAGAAACAAAAACACTTAGAATACCTGATTATGGATATATCTGCAGAATTTTTGATTTAGATTTAGATTCATAATATACAGATTAATAAGTAATTTTATTTGTGAATCTCTTTAAGGTACATTTCCAAAGACCAGTTATTTTGACTGCAATTTGCATTTTACAGGTGAGGATAGTGAAAGAGGAAATGATTCACTCAGTAAGACAGTGAAAGTTAATGGTAGATTCTAGAGTGCCTATGGCCCAAACTGCCTCCCTCCACTCAAAGGAAGAAAACTGAAGCAAATAATAGTACTCCTTAAGTGTTTTAATTCACTGCATTTTCTTAGTGTAAAAGTATTTCTCCTTCTTTATTTAAAGATGGAGTGGGCTTTTGATCTGACCACTGGATAGAAAATAGAGAATAGAGCAAAGAGCCATCCTACCTTGGTCATGGCCTGGGTAGCCATGTGATGGAGCCACATGAACACTTGTGATGTTCAAAAGCAAAGGCTGATTTCTCTGAGGTATAGATGGGTTGACAGGTAATATTCTACATCTTACGAATGGATGAGCAGTGTGTATGTACGTGTAGGTCTGCGTGCATGTGTTTGTGCGCAGTGAAACACACTATTCTCAAAAGATATGGGAAGGACCCTAAGCGTGGACCTTGGTATCACTCCTTCTACCCACCACACCAGGTTGCTTAGCCCCATGATTTTAAAGGAAGCTTGGCCTTGCTATTATTAAGTAGGTCTTCCCCTTTTCAGTGACAGTCTTCCCATTTAGTTAATGACAGCAAACACATCTGAATATTTATTATGTGTTGAAACCACAAATGTTGGAAAGAGACAGAATATAATAAAGTCTTTTATTATTCTTGAGACAATCTGTCTTGGCATTCCAAGTGTCACACAGAAAAGCTGCATTCAAAAATAAAAAGAATATCCCAATTAAAATAACAAAGCATCACTGAATAAAATGCTAAAATCATCTTAATGCACTAGGCTGAAAGCCATCCAAAAGTGACCTAGGAGTGCATGCTGAAAAATGACAGATCTATGCCTTTGCCAGAAAAGAAAGCTTTCCTTAAAACTCAGGCTGCGAAGGTGATTTTTTTGGAGCTTGGGTCTAGAAATAGTTCATATTTCTAATGAGGGTTAAAAGGTATAAAGAGTGCCAGAATCACTGTAAGATTTGGAAGTTGCGTAATGAAACTACCGACTATGGATCTGGGTCTATACTTCATTTTCTTTATGTAATTTAGTATGGCTATGTACAAAATGAGACCAGAATTATTCATGCTGATGAATATCCAAGTAATTTCCCTATGGCAGTTCCACATATTGTGTGTACCAGATACATAAGAGTTAGACATGCAGTTTAACTGGGTCTAGTGACCTTTAAAATAGTGCCTGTTTTTTATTCATGCATCATCATTTTGTTTAGCGGGTAGTTAATGTTCATTCACATTTCTTGCCTTTCCTGACCTCTTTTCAGCCAAGTCACTTATTCCAAGCAATGAATGTTCTGAGGTAAGCATAAGCCAGAATAGAAAGCAGCAAATTGTGGCTATTTAGTGATTCTTTTACTTAAATTGCTCATTCACAATGAGCTTAGAAACACCTGAAATTATATTCACAAAGCTGTCTGTAGGAAGACCAGAGCAATCTTTTCCTGCAAGCTTTGTTAGGGACTCTAAAATATAAGTGACTTATTTTAGACAAAAAAGACTTGAGCATACTGAAGCTCCTCACAGTCTGTTCACCTGCTAAAGCAAGGGCTCTGGTCAAGGTTTAATTGCCAGGACTTGATACTGCTTCCAGAGAATATTTCTTACTAGACAACTTATCTGATGATTTTGCTCTTCTGGTGCGTTGGTTTTTTTGTTTGTTTGTTTGTTTTTCCTATTAGAGCAAAATAATCTTGAGTAAAAAGGATCATAAACTACAAATATTTGTCATTCCTTTATTTATTTCCCCTTCAGTTTTAAACCTTTCAGCTCTTTCCCATGCTGTGTATGTCCATATTACTATTCTTTTTTCCCTTTTTTCTGTTTCCTTCTTTTACTTTGCTTGTAAAAACAGCTTTTATTTTGTGTTCATATTGCAGTTTTCTTGTTTGTGTTCACTGCAGTTCTTTTGGTAGGATGCTTCCTGATCTTTGTTTCACTTCCCATCCACTTTCCTCCCATATGTGTTTGGGGGCTACATCAGCTAGGCATCCCTGGAGCAGCCTGCCTCCAGGCAGTCAATATGTAGTAGAGGAGAACTTATGACAGCTATACTGGCATGAGTACATAATGCTTCATGCTTATGGCAATGCTTTAATTAGGATCTCCCCCAAAATCCCTAGACTTGAAGAAAAGGGTAAACTATTATACTTCCTAGTGACTTTCATCTCTAGAAATTGGTTTACTTTCTTAGCAACAAATACAGCAACAGAACTTATTTTTGAAACCTGAGGTAAACATTGGCATTAATGTGACCCCAGTTTTGACAGCTATTCCCCAAAATTCATCATCTGTTTTGCTTATAATCCAGGCAATCCTTTGTATGCATATTTATTGATGACACATCATTACCTGTATGCAGTAAGAGCATTAAGAGGACAAACATTATTCTCAGTGCTCAACTAGTAAAAGAAGTAAAATGCTTTCATCCAAACCCCAAATGCATAATTTGGATAAATCCACCAGGGTAATGTTCAATCCCTGCAATAGACCATCTGGCAAAAGAAAGGGCTGTGCCAATTAATATAGATGGAATGACTGTTAGCACCACAGATAGTAAATATTTCAGAATAATCTTTTTTGTCATTTATCAGATAATTCCATACTTCAAAATTTGCAGTCAGATTCTCCAGTATGTTGAAACAGATTGATCACATTCATACTCTTGCTAGCTTGCAAACCCTCTGCTTTGTTTTTAACTCTTATACACCCATGGTTTCCATTTATTCATGAGGATGAGAGATTATTATGAAGTGACAGCAGCTAGTACAATTACGTGGCCGAGTTGACCGCCTCCATCATTAAGATATGAGTATTGCCGTGCTAATAGTAGGCATAATTCAAAAGATTGTAGTTCAGCTGTTTTCTTCAAAGAAAAAGAAAAATATGGTTTCAGTAATACATCCCTCATGTCCATCGCAGAAGAGAGACTAAGACTATGCTCCCAATATTAGCCAGTAATTTGGTTCTTGAGGAGGCTTGACTAGCTTTTCAGCTCTGATAGAATCAGTTACCAAGACTTTATGTGAATTCTTGTCCAAGAAACCTAGATGGTTCTTTTATAATACTTAATAACAGTTATTTAATGATCCTCAAAGAAACTCTTCAATGTTAAGAATGTTACTTTTCCAGATCTATTTGACAAAGCTGTAAACAATGGCGTGTAGGACCTGAGCCAAGTATATTTCAAAAGTAGTGTTTAGAGTGCTTTAGGAACACTGTAGTTTTGAATCTTATGTTTTTAATGCTGGACACGTAAAAATGAAATATTTTAAAGCTCTCGAAAATAAAGTGCTAGAAGTAAAATAAACTATGTTATAGTTGGTACTAGCAGAGCAAGATGGTTGATTTTGTTTTCAGCTCATCACCTAGCACATTAAAAAAAATGTGAAAAAGGAACAAAATGATCAAAACACATCTGTTTTTTGTTTGTTTTCTAGTTGCCTTTAAAGGTGCACAGTGACAGACAGAAATTTTGCATATTACTCATAGAGAAACTTGGAGTATGTATGTGGAACAGTGCAGAGCAAGCTTCTGTGATATGATCACAGATGGATTTCACTGGGGTAAGGCTGGTGTCAGCACTGCTCACATCTGACCGTATTCTAGATTGCATCCAGAAGTAGCTACATCCAATCACATTATGTAAAACTTTTAGATTTTTAAATAGCAGAGATGAAACATACCTTCATTAACAGGAGTGGCACAGGCTCCTAATTATATAAGTCTTATTTGAAAGCTAAGTGGGACTTACTGGGTTATTAAGTCTTCTGCAACTTTTCCGCTGACTGAAATCACATACTGATTTCACCAATCCGAGTCTTACGAAAATCAGTGTTACCTGAGGCCAACAGCTTCAGTAATGTAAGAGGATTTCTATATGAGAAAACAAGTAAGTGTTTGGTTATTTCTGGAGTCTGTGAAGCAGACATTCATGCTAAGCAAAATGCTGTTCTTTTGCAGTAAGTCCACTGCAGCATTCTTAGAGAAGACAGAAATTTCTTGAGATTTGAGACATACACATATGCAAAGAAGCTTTATGAAGCACTAAACTGTGGTAGTTTGGTTTGTATTGTCCTTGATGAGCAGTTAACCCCCCAGAAAGGAACCCACTGTGTTCTGTTCTAGAGGAGCTAGCACTGCCTGCCTCTGAAAGAAATGAAACATGAGCACAGGTGGGAATTTAAGATGAGCAAACAAATCACTTGAGACTTCAGTCTCAAATGTACAGAGGGTTTTTTTGTTTATTTGATTGGGGGTTTTTTTAGAGAACAGATATCTGAGAAAGAGACAGAGATAAACTAGGCCTTTAAATCCAGATTATACTATGCATGCAATCCTCTTCAGAGGGAATTGTTCCTATTCTCATATCTGAATTGGTGCTTAAGCATCTAAAATTATAGCTAAGCCTCAGAGAGCAATTAAATCCCCCTGTGTTTTAGCAAAGCACAATTCTGCAGACACCGTAACTGAGACACCTCCCAGTTTGTTTCATATACCCTGTGGGCCAACTAAAGTTAAGCATGTGCTTAGAAAGGCTCATTCTAGCGGAACAGCCACTGACATGTCCCATTCATGATATTCATTGAGCTTCTAGTTGCAAAGAGCAACTCAAACCCTTCAGAAAACACTGAATGATAATGACCATCTTTTGTATAACAGTTTATTATTTAGATCTCTTGCCACTGAAATAAGATCCTATCTTCTGTCTCTGCCTTATCATGTTTGGTTTAAACCTATCTCTCAAGACACTTGTTCTAAGCAATAGAAAATAGGGTATGCAAAGATCATGATCCACTCCTTTTGGATCAAGACTACCATACAGTTAAAAGTGCAAGGCATGTGTCCAGAAACAGGACAGACGGAAGAGAACATACAGAAGTTTAAGTGAAAAGGATGTCTTTACTATGGAATATAAATATTAGGCAATTTCTACTTCTGGGCCTTATGATGATTTTGTGTACTCTAAGGTGCCTAATCCTCCCTATGTACCTTGTTTGGAAAACATAATATAAGAAAAATATTTACTTGCTTTACAGGTTTTAAGGAGTATAAAAGAAGAATTTCAACCTTCTGCTGCAGTCAGTTTATAAGGTGATTTATGGAGCCAGAAGTCACATCTCAACAGCTATTCTTCATAATCACTACTGAACCAAACTTCATGATTTTTTCTAGTTCCTTTTGAATGCATTTATGTTTCTTATCTCCACAAAGTCTGAGATCATGGCTTACACAATTCAGTTACACTTTATATAAAAAAGTACTTCTTTTATTCCCATCTTTATTGTACCCAAGTTAATCCATAGACGGTTTGTAATGAAATTTTGAACACTCATAATTATTCTATGATGATTCTATGATTCTGTGATTCTATCTGCATCATGTATATCTTAGACCTTCTTTTCAGTTCCCCCAATTTCATTTGTTTTTCTTATACAGAATTCATTTTGTTGTTCATATAATCATCTGTTTTCTAGTATGTGTCGTCATTTTTCTTTCTTGTCAGTGAATTTTGCTTTTCAGCCTTTTTTTGTTTCTTGTTTGCAAGATTCCTAGCTTTGAGCTATGTAAGCATCAAAAAGAATTCAAATCCCAGAGACTAACTTTTTTAAAGGCTATTTATTTAATAACCTAATAACCTAGCAGTTTTCTAGAGTGCAAATACACAATGGTAGATATTCCAGAGGTATAGAACACCACCTAGAAAAGGAAGGAAAACCTCAGTCATAATAAAAAATAATCAGCACTCTCAGGACTGAGTCCATTTTCTGAAGGATACAGTTCCTATGAACAGCATATGTATGTTTTCATTTTTTTAAATAAAAGCCCTAAGCTTAATAGCTATTAGAAGTGTAAAATTATTTTGCTTACACATATGTAATACAGGGACAATACTTCATGGGTATTGTAAAGGAGTCCTAATTAATTAATACTTATGAAGTGCTTTGAGAACATTGGATGAAAACTGCTATTAAAGTGCTATAATGATGGTATGTTACACAGCTCTCTAATTTTTGTGTGTTACTGGCTTCTTTTCTATCATTTGATAGCTGCACTTCATATTAATCTTACCTAATTCATTGTTTCCAGGCAGTCAATTGTCTACTGCTTTTTATCAAATGTTGACTCTTGGAGCTGAGGGTATATATATTTTATAGTGTAATCTTAAAGTGACCTTCCAGGTACTGTTACTCTATAAAGAAAAAATAACAAGTGTGAAATATTAAGAGTTTAAGTTCTGTATCAAATTTTGAATTCCACTTTATTTGGCAAAGGCTATTTTCATTACAGTCTTCACTTTCATTGAAAGCTCCATCGTGATTAAGACATTTAAGGCCATGATTCCACAGACATTTTTCTTCACAGCAGAACAGCTTCAGTACTGCTCATCTTCCCTTTCTCTTGGCTGTTTATTGCTCCCACCCTTTAGCTACCTTTCAATTGTCCTATGGGATATACCAGATCATCACACCAGCTAAAGGGAAAACTACCCAATTCGTGGCAAATGCTGACAGCCTTTGTTTTTCTCTATGTCACTTTCTGGATGTTTGGATATAACCCACAATAACAGAGCCTTCAACGATCCTTGGTGCTGAAAACTCACATGCAGAAAAAAGCAAATACTCTGTCAGCTAAGGCACTGTTTTTAAGTACTAGCTTTACAGAAGCTAATAGGTTATATGGGAGTTGCTGCTGGGATCAACCCCCTAACCAAGCCTTGTAGGGAATGTACCAAAGAGATGTAAAAGAAGACTGGGTTTTTTTGACCAGAAGTGATTTCACTGCCACAAATAAACAGATTAGGTTGAAAATAAGAGATAGTATGAGTGATAGTACAATATATAGCTGAGACATAAAAATAAGAGTGGCATAGGTCAAGCAGGATTGTATTTAGATTTAGGTTTTGATTTTCACAGATTTTTAAAGCTTCTTTTCTTTTGAAGTCGGTGCATGCATAAGGAATTTTTGTGCTTTATGCTTTCCTTCCATGTTCCTATGATACCTCTAACTAGCAATCAGAACTCTGTAGACCAAAATGCATATTAACACCACATCTTGGAAGAACTGTGTCACAGAATCACAGAATGGTTGAGGTTGGAAGGGACCTCTGGAGATCATCTAGTCCAACCCCCCTGCTCAAGCAGGGTCACCTAGAGCACGTTGCACAGGATCATGTCCAGGTGACTTTTGAATATCTCCAGAGAAGGAGACTCCTCAACTTCTCTGGGCAACCCATGCCAGTGCTCCATCACTCTCACAATGAAGTTCTTCCTTATATTCAGGTGGAACTTCCTGTGTTTCAGTTTGTGCCTGCTGCCTCTTGTCCTCTTGCCTGGCACCACTGAAAAGAGTCCTGGAAGGATGTTCCTGAAAGTCATAGTGCTGTGGGCAGTGACAGCCAACACTCACAATACAAGCCCTCAGAAGCGTATGGAAGTGAACAGTTGGACGCAAGCACAACAGGCTAGTGTCTGCCCAGAGAATGGACCTGTGCCAGGTATAAATAAAAATCTATGACACCACTCTTTATGAGGTACCAGTTCATTGCTGAGTGTCTCCAGTTTCACAGAACTGCAGTTTTATGCAGTTCTATTGGCATAAAATCAGAGTAAGAAGTGAGGAGCTAGATATATCATAAAAATATGAATGTTTGCATTTCAGGACATATTTTCTCAATCATATTCATCTACTTATGCTTAAAGAATTACTACTTCACTGTAGGAATAAATAAAAATGAAAAATTAATCTGCTTAAAAGAAAAATTGAAATAAAAGTCAATGATTTCTCAGTGTATACTGTGTATCTCTGTATCAGAGATGTCTTCTCTATATCTTCTCTTTCCTGAAAATTTGGCTTATTGAGGTTAGACTGGGAAGGAAGAAAAAGAAGGTGGGCTCTAAGGAACAACAGAAAGAGAAATTGAAGAACATGATGTTGGCTGCTTCTGGGAAAATGTAAAGTGAAAGACAGAAATGAAAACCTCTAAGAGTAGTTAAGAGTAGGAAAAAGAGGTGAGTGAATGTAATGTGAGTGTAATACTGATAACATTAAGAAGAAATGTAAACTAGGGTGGAGATGTGCTGAGAATTGAAATTAAAATACTGTAATAGCTTTCTGGAAGAGTTAAATTGTGATATACTTAACAATAGCTAAAAATATGGGAATATTACAAAACAAGCAAACAAAAAATCTCCCCACAAACTTCTGGTACTAGAATGTGACTAAATATTTCTTGCTAGAAGAGCAACAGACGCAGTTCTCATTAATGCTGTGATACTTTTAGATTAAAGTTAAGATAAACTTTGAGTAAACTTGATTTCTTCTCTATGCATCCAGAAGAGTGAGGCTTAGCAAAGTTCAGTCCTTGAAGCATGACTGTAAGCCACGAAAAATGAAAGAGGGAAGAATTTCTGGCACTTCTACAAGGACAGAGGCAAAGTGTACCTTTCCTCTTTTGTTACGTAATTCTGTTTTTTAAAAACACTATCACAGCAGTCCTTCTAAGAAGAGAGATCATTCAGTGAACTTCCTCTGTCTTAGAGGATTCTCTGATTGTCCATTAATGTTTCTCCCTCTGGTGCATAAATATATGCTGTGGGGGGTAAATATTGATTGTTATATTTGTTTTTCTCCGGGCTTGATGTGTTTTTAAGCATGTGGGCTTAACATTCTGATAATAAACCCACTGGCATAAATAATGTAACTTTGTACATGCACACAGAGATACAATCTGCTCTTTTCCTGGAGGAAATCCCTCTCAAGGACAGATGCAACATATAGGGCTAGACTGTGGTCATTATGTCATGACCACGTTTATGAAATGTATAGAGCCATAATACCCTGGGAAACTCATCAGTGAGACCACTGGTTCTTCAGTACATGGAGAATGCGTACTGTACCAGCCTATATTCTTTTATCTATTTAATCCACTATTTCTCCAGCATTAAAGCTTTCTTCTGTGGGGAAGAAAGCTTTTCTTCTATAAGGAAGGAATAAGAACAGGAAGCCCAGGATCTATTGCTTTGAGTTGTCTGTAAGACACTAAGCAAAGATGGGGGTATGTCCTAATCAAACGGGGTTGACACAAATTGGGCCCATGGAATGATACAGTGCAGCAAGTCTGATAGTATTAGTAAAATGGTAATGTAAGTTATTAACTGCCTGTTATGTCCATGAAGAAAAGGTCAGTTCAGCTCACCATTCAGATTCTGATAATAATAATTGGCAAACATACAGTTCACAAGAGTTGGATGTTCCATTTGTGTTTTCAGTGAGGGAGGTGGTTAAAGAAAGAAGCTGAGTATGTATATTTTTTAGAAGAGTTTAAGTCAAATTTAGCAAATAGTAAAGAAACCTAAAGTAGAATGCATTTAGCAGAATCCTGCCAGATGCAAACTAGGTAACTGAGACGGTGTTTACTTATTTCCAGTAGAACCGAACACTGTCTGTATATTCAGAGCCATTCATGCTTTGCAGAATAAAAATTGCTTTACTCTTGCCTAAGAAACAATATAATCTAAAATTATTTTACCTTGGTAGTAGCAAATATTAAAATAATGATTTTGTGGAAGACTCTCCAAAACGTTGTTAGGAAGTGCTGTTGTACGGCACTGTTGTACAATGCATACAGTACTATTACCCAGTAATTCATGAGCTTCTCAAATGATATTGCCGATATTGGTTGCACCTGTCAGTCTGATGAGTTGGCAGGACAGCCCTCTCTTCCAACCATCCACAGGCCAGAGGCAGCACTCTGAGGCTGTCGCAAAGTCAGTGCCTTTATAACCTTCAGTCTTTTATCTTTCCTCCTTTCTTTCCCACGATAATAACAGGATTCCTGGGAGACTAAGCTGGCTGATGTAAAGACCCACGCTAGAATTTGGAAAGCCTATTCTGGAAATTTTTTCTAGTATTGTAAAAAGATTTATAGAAATTATCTATTTTTCTGTTAGCCAATGGGAGCTATCTGGTGATATATACAGATCAAGTTTTCTGGTAACTTTTTTTGTCAGGCAAAGCCAATTATAGTACTTTGTATTATAAGGCTGTGACAAAGGAAAACAGAGAAGGATAGAAAGTGAAGCCATAAATAACTATGCAACAATCAGTTTCTTCAAGATTAGCAATCAAAGAAAATAATATAAATAAGACAAAAAGCACAGCTGACTGGAGAGGCTGAAATCTTTTAGACATTATGTTCAACTAAAATAGAATTTGCTGCCTAGTAAGCTATCCTATTTGACACTACTATAGGGAATTACTAAAATAGAATCAGATTACACTTCATTTACATTACTGAGAGTTGCCTTGCACAGATAAGAGCCAGCTATTACTTATTAAAAATGAAAGATGATCTTTTGGAATCAAATTTTTAGTCAAAGAATCAATTTTGATTCTACCACTGTGAAATCACAAAATGTATATTTTTATTATTTGTATAATATTGTCATACTCTATTCATTATTATTTCTTCTTAAGTTTTCAGAAAAACTATACCACAGCTCTGAGAATTATATCTTCTCTACATTAATTGCAACCAATAGCATCGCTTAATACAGCAAACACTCTAAATCATATAAGGGTATTGTACTATGGCTGTGCTTCTGTACATTTCATCCCTTACATCTCATATACGCAGGCATGACTGTGTATCACTATTACTATTCATTTTGTACTACCTGATAACTATCAGGTATCTGGTACTGCTGCACTCACTAAGTACCTATCAGGTACTAGTAAGCTTAAATGAAGTATACATGTTTTGGAAGTAAAAATTATTAAACACTAATGTCAATCTTGAACAGGAAGAACAAAGCAGAAAATGAATAGAGAGGCACCTTTAAGGAATGTTGTTGATTTATAAGGGCTTTTTTAATGTTAATGACAGATGTAAGGAAGAGTCTACATGTACTAAGAAGAACTTGAGTTGATTAAATGTGATTAGATTTAGTACTTCTGAATATTCTGTATTTTAAAGGAAGATTACTTCACCATTGAAATCTAACATGAGCTTCTCCACTATGAGAATACACGTAGCCAACAAAAATATTTGATCATTTTTCCTGTCCTTCTCCATTTATTATATCTTTATTATTTACAGATAATAATACCGTAGCATTTATATCTTTTGCAATATTCTCTCTCTGAAGAACACTGGTGTAAATCTGCTTGCTAGTCTACTGCAGTTCTCTCAAATGAATATTTTAAAATATGCATATACTAATAACTTGACCAAAGAGTGTATGAAATCTCACAAAGAGGTGTATATTATGAAAAAAACTATGGATTGTATAATCTATTGTTCTTTTATAGCTAAAAAGTATATTTTATCAATATGGTTGCCTTGTTGCGGCACATAAAATTTTACTTAGGAAATATTTTGTTTGCAAAGACATTTTTAAAGCAGAGAAAGATATCTTTACCTGTTTTTTTTTTTCTTTCTTAAGAAAATATATCACTTTTCCAACAAAGCCATCTATGAAAAGACATTTCCATGATAGGGAAAATGAAAAAAAGAGAAAAAATAATTTGAATGGAAACTCACAGAATGACTGAATTTGCCCTCTAGAGATTGTCTAGTCCAACCCTCACTGCTCAGAGTGGGTCAGCTAGATCAGGTTGCTCAGACCTTGTCTGGTCAGGATTTGAGTATTTCCAAGAATGGAAATTCCATAACCCCCCTCAGGCAATCTGTTCCAATTTGTAACCATCCTCACAGTAAAAACATTTCACTTATGTTTAAATGGAATAGGCTGTATTCATACAATTCATACTTGTCACCACCATTACTAGATGCCACTGAAAAAAGTCTGGCTCCACCTTCTTTATTCCCTCCCTCCTATAGGTATTTATATACACTAAGATCCATCCCCCTGAGCCTTCTCTTCTTCAGGCTAAAAAATCCCAGCTCTCTCAGCCTCTCCATATGTTAGTGCTCCAATCCCTTAATAGTGTTAGTGGCCCTTCGCAGGACTCATTCCAGTATGTCCATATTTCTCTTGCATTGAGGAGCCCAGAAACAGGCACAGCAATGGTCTCACCAGTGCTGAGCACAAGGATATCCTTCAAGCTGCTGACAACACTTTTCCTAATGCTGTGCAGGATACATTGTCCCTCTTTGCTGCCAGGGCACACTACTGGCTCATGTTCAATTTGGTGTCCACCAGGACTCCCCACTCATTGTCTCAAATCTGCTTTCCAGCCTTTCAGCCCCCAAATTGTACTAGTGCATGAGGGTACTCCTCCCCAGGTGCTGGACCTCACATTTCCTTCTTTGGAATTTCATATTGATACCTCTCCCAGTCACCATGACCTTTCAAATATAACTGAGAATGGTCTCATAGTGACAGGGACTGGCTTCTTTAGGACTCATGGGTGCATCCCATCAAGTTCTATGGATTTGTGTATGTTCAATCTGTTTAACTATCCCCTGGTCTGATCCTCCTCTGTCTAAGGTAAGTATTCATTGCTCCAGACTTTCATGCTGGTCTCAGGGGCCTGGGATTCCTGAAAGCAAATACTACCACTAAAGACTGAGGTGAAGAAGTCATTGAGTACCCTTCCTTTACCGCATTACTTTTCACCAGGACCCTGACCTCACTCAGCAGAGGTGCTACATTTTTCCATATTCTTCCTCTTGGTGATGATGAACCCATAGAAGTCTTTCATAGCTGTTGCCTTTCACAGCCCTCACCAGGTTCAACTCAAGGAGGAGTTTGGCCTGGAAGCCCTTACTGATCCTTGACATCCCTTGCCTGCATGCTCAGACAGACTCTCTGTTATCCTCCTTAGTTATCTGTCCCTGTTCCACCTCTTGTACACTTCCTTTTTATGCTTAAATTTAATCAGGAGCTTCTTGTTCATCCATGCAGACCTCCTGCCACCTTTGCTTGATTTCCTGCTCATCAGTATGGGCCATTTTTAAACTTGGAGGAGGTGATTGTTAAAAATCAACTAGTTGTCCTGGACCTCTTGCTTATCTACATCTTCAGCAGTGAGACAGAGTGACTTGATCAATTAAAAAGAGTTCTAAATCCTGTTTTATTGAACTATCATCATAAAAGATCAGATTCAGTTTCAGCCAAAGCAGTTTTTCCACTGACTGATACCAGTTAAACTATTAAGTCAGCTAAAAGTTTCTATAAAAGTGTGAAAAGTTGCTTAGAATACAGTTCTCCTGTCACTCCGTTTCATTGTGATATCCATTACTAAGCAAGCCACAGAGAAAATAATCCTTCTCTATAGAGCTGGAAAACAGGTATTTTCACAAAGTTTATAGTGCAGTAACAATCATTGGACAGATCTGTTATCCCTTACTCTAGAGGTATAGACAGATTTAATACTAAAAAGTTTGATTTTCAGGGCAACTTCTGAAAGTCTCTGGTAATTTCCACAAATGGCCAAGCAGTGTTGTTCTGATTGCGTGACACTTAATTCATTCGAAGTTTTTTCTATTCCTTGTGCAACAAATCAGCTTTAGTTCTGTTTTCCCATTAATGAAAGTAAGTTTTCACTTCTAGATATAGTTCTTATTAACAACATTAATAGATTAAAAATTGTGATGTAATGTACCAGTTATGACAGAAATGATGTAGAAGCTTCTTTAATATTTTTGCTTTCCTTAAAATAGAATGTACAAACACTATGCAAACCTCTGCTGGTAAGAGCAAGATGGGGGGAGGGAACTGGGGAAAAAAAAGGGCATCAAGTAATTTGTTATTCTCAGGGGAAAAGAATCAGAGAAATATTAGTACTGGAATTTAATGTGAAATGGATATTTTCAATAAGTAAAAAAGTGGTCAGACAAACAATTTATTTTTTTTCCTTTAAGAGCTATTTATTTGTGGTTCAATAGCAATCACATCTGATAAATAACTACTTATTATCTTGACCAGTTGACCAGAATATATCCAGCTTATTTCTTAAAGCTTCAGAACATGCAGCAATTCAAATTTCCAGTGCAGTTTCCCAGATAATTAAGAATTTAACAAGCATGGAAAGATTTTTGAAAGATAAATGCATATAGTAATATTTCTTGAAGGATGTCACCACCTGCTTAAGTATTCTGAGTATTTCCAAATTTATTCAAGCAATTCCATAAAGATTTTTTTTAATGTTGTAAACATTCCTGACTTGACAAAGTTTAACAGGAGTCTTACCACCAGCTTCAGAGGGCTTTAGACAGCAGGCATGATACTTGACATATCACTGTCCTCCTACTTCCATCCTTTGATAATGTTATAGGTGCGTGCCCCCTGAACGGAGTAACATGATGAGAACACACCTCCTCTTTTCCAGCAGCATCTCATTCAGAAAGGGCATTGCTGTGGTTACAGCTGAGAGGTGTAGTGAGGGATGTGGACACACTCTTTCAGTAGTCTGGCAAGGGAACAAAAAAAGAGATTTAGGGGGAGGCTAAAGTTCTCTCAACCTAATAAATCTCTGTTTAGCAGCACATAATAAGTCCATGGCATTACTTATCAAAAGCTAAATATCCCTTAGGCTTCTTCTAACAACTCCTGCAAGTCTTTCCCTTGCTCATCCTTTTCTTAGAAAAGGCTGAATCCCAGCACATTGTCTCCTTTCAGACATTATTATGCCTCTCTTGCAAGAAAGCTTTCATGTCTTCTACAGGTCTCTGTTGCCTAAACAGCTTATAGTACAGTCGAACAGTCTTGTTCAAGTTGCAATCTTGAGAGCTTGTCATCTAAAAGAGCCTTGAGAACTTAAATTACGACAGGTTGAACTTATTCTATGACAAATGCTCATAGATTAAAGACTAGTGTGATCAGCCGACATCTTTTTGAACTTGATTATCTTTTCATATCCCTAAGGAGTTGTCATCTTATGTTTAAAATATATTCATTAACATGTGTTTTCTATCACTTCTTAATACACCATTCATTCATCTTCCAATCCTAAAAAACATTCTGTATATTCTTTTATTCATCATTTGCTGTTTTTAAGGAACACCGGGATTTCATTCCAGTTTACAGAGCCATACTATCTTTTCTTTTATGGACTTAAGAGAGCCTTCAGAACAGTAGATGGTTGATTTGCACAGCCGTGGTGGGATTCATCCACTAAATATAACAACAGAAATCAAGCCTATCAGCAGTGAGCTTAAATTGTGTCAGTATTAAAGAATAAATTCTAAGAGTTTACAAATTTCCGTGGATTTAAAATCACTGCTATGGATTATTTCTTCTGTGATAACCTCTCCTGGATATTTTACATGCTAGTTAAAAGACTGAAATGGTAAAGGCAGGCAGAGATGTAATAACCCTGCCATATACTGATTGCTTATCCTACATGCTGGATATGCATATATGCATATATGTATGTATGTGTAGTATGATTCCATTTTTAGGTATGTCAGAGTTGCCCCAGAAAAAGGCCACTTCTACCAGTATTGGATCGTATTCGGACTGGTATGAAATCAGTGGATTCAAGTGTGTGCAGGTGAGTGCCAGGTCCTCTCTTCTTTTATATTTATTTTAGGGAAGGCCTGAAGGCCTTCTGAAAATCCTTCACCTTTTCCCATATCCAAGAGGGAAATAAATATAGCCAAGGCAGTTTTATAATCTTATATAAAGTTTAAATAAATGTGCAACCACCATAAATTGTAGGACGTTTGATGAATTTAAAGGCAACCTCAGCACGGAGGTCTTCATATTAACAGTTTAAGCTTAAGCTATTTTAGGCTTACCATCAGATTCTTGAACTTGGCTTTGTCTTGGGGAGAGCTCAACTATTTCACAAAACTGAGTTTTCAGTCAAACTACTCTTATTTCAAAACCCAGCTCCAATCTGGAGGGAAAGAAAAAATGTTTAATTACACACTTCAGTGCACTTCAGAATAGCAATAGGCCTTTGTTAATCACCATTGCAAGTCCTCAAACACCACTGAGGTTCATGATCATCATTTTAAGATGAACAAAATCTCTGATAGCAGAATTAGAATTTGTGCAGGTCCCATTCACCGTGGGAAGTGCCTATAACAGACAAAGAAGAATCTTGAATTCTGCTTTAGATATAACGTTGCTAGTAACAAAGCAGAATACTTAGCATAAAAAATTTGGTGGCTTCACAACCCTAAGGGCAGAATATTTTTGTACACATGTCATGAGGTCTACACAACCATGTGTTTGCTTTCCTTTTCAGAAGAAATTCCTACCTCAAAATAATATTGAGTTAAATTACTTTGTAAGGTCAGAAAATAGGCTCAAACTTTTATTTCATAAAAAGCATAATAATGACTGCCAGCTTTATTTGAAAATCTGCAAGGAGTTAAAATTAATTTCAGAGTACATCTAGAAGATATTTTCAAAAATAACTTGACAAGCAGTGAGCCTCTGAGAACATGATGTTAGTTTGTTATCATTTGCAGGAGCATGCTGGGAAATCAACATAGTGTAGGCTCAAAATTTCTAAATCAAATTAAGTTTTCTGACATCTGAGATCCCTACTAAGACTAACTGTGAGAGAGAGTTTGAAGTATAGTTTACATACAGCAGGAAAGGAGTCAGCTAAAACAGTGGAGGCATACAAGAAGGAAGAGAAGCAAGGTTAACAGCATTCAAATCTCTGTTAATAGTTTGTCAGGATCACTGTATGCAGTACAGTCAAAGGCAAGCAGTACAAGAGGACTGTCAAGTGCTGAATGAAACTGGAAAGCAGCCTAGATAACACAGCGAAGCATACAGAGCAAGAGAAAGCCCCATTGCTGGCAGAGAGGACTGACAGACAAGAAAATCCTTACTGGTGTTCCTAAGGTTAAAAATAAATTTTAAAATTCATTACTAAGGCATAAGTCATCACTTATTCAGTATTTCTGTCTACGGACAATTTTTACCACTTGTATGTAAAAGGTCAGAAAAAGAAAAAAAAAGTGATTTTCTTACACTCTATGTGAAAAATAAGCTACCAGGCTATCTGCTGTTCTGAGACTCAGCCTGATAGGCCTTATCGCTTGGCTTTACATTGCTATTTCCTCAGTACATAGTAACATTACTGTAAGTATGCAAGCTCCAAGGAACCCATGGAGAGAAATAGGTTGCTAACCAAAGTACTCATAGGCCCTCAGAGGGACTTACCTCTCTCCACTGTCTACTTAGCAGTCTAGACTGCTGATTTAGGTGGGTTGGATTATCCTGCTGAGGCCCACTGACTATAAAGTGTTGTTTTGGTGAAATGAAGAACCTAATGTAGTCTGAATACTTCATCAACTCTCAAACTTTTCTGGATATGACCCCAAATGCCTCATCAAAAACTGTGGAAGAACTTGGTGCTGATAGCGACTTAGATGTAGGACTCCCCTGCACCTAGCCTTGAGCTCAAATTATTGCCTGTCTGCACATATGTCATCAAAAATTTGGAGTAAAACTGGGGTCTCTGGGTGCTGAACCCACATATAAATAAATCAGCATGTATCTGTGGAATTGAGCTGTGATTTATTTAGTTCAGTTTCTTATTCATGTTTAATATTTTGATCATAAATCTTTCAGGTACCAAAGAAAATTACCCATAAATTCCTCTTGGGAGGATGGTCCATTAACATTGCTTGCAGGACCTCACACTAGAGAGACAAACCAAATGAAGCCACAAAGAATATGCAATCAAGCAAGCATTATGTGGGAACTATAAAGCAGCAAGGAAATTTAAATATATATTCCTGAAGAAGAACAACAGTAATCAGCACAAAAAGAAAAGAAAAAAGCATCAGCAAAGCTGGCTTTAAAAATACTGGAATAATTTTGAAGCTATTCTAACACAGCTAAAGATGCACAAAATGATAGAGGCACCCTATATTTGAAATCTGAACATTATGCAATTAGGGTGGAATCCAGTCTGCCCAGTTTATGCAATGTCTCACAATAATCTAGGTTTCAAAAGCAAACACAATCAAATAAGTCAACTTCTCAGTCCAGTAAGTACAGAGATATAGCTGCCCTGGAAATGTGCAAAAGTTAAAATAAGTTGCTGAATTTGATGTATAGTGAATAGTGAACCAACAGGGATGTTCTTGGGATCTTTAAAGAATTTAATGAAGACAGGAAAGATAAGCTTAGAGCAGGATTCAATGCAGATTCAAACACCTGTTTTTAGACAACCATAGTGGTACATTTCTGCAAATGAGCCAGGTGTCTGTGTTCGCAGTACAGGCAAAGACAACCCAGTCAATATAGCCAATGGAGCCAACAGAACAATTCAGCTTACCCTAAGCAAAGCAGACATCTAAGGTTCAACAGACTCTTAAAGGTCCCATTAGAGTAATTGAAGCTTATACTCTGCTCATTTATAGACATTCAGGTATCTTAATCTGAAAGCTAAATCCCACCAGAGGCGTCTCCTTCTCAGTCTAAGGATAAACACGTATCTCAAGCAAGTGCAAAACTAACATTCCAGACTCCATTCATCCAGAAAGGAATTGAACCTATATTTAAAATCACCAGGTTATAGAACTGCTTCAAATGGAGTATTCCCTACTGCTCCTGTTGAAGCCACTGAAGTCATTCTAACCTAACATGGGCTAAAGCTCTCAGAAAGGGCAGAAAGTTGTTGAAACCCAGGCCCTTGACATGAGTATACATTTTATATAAGACAAAAATAATAACTGGAGCAGAGAACAGAATTATTTTCCCTTCTGAGTACTATGAAAAGTCAAGTAGAGTCAGACTTCGCCTGTCTTTCTTTCTCAGTCCATTTCTCTTCATTCCTGGCTTTGAATTGTCCCAGCTTTTATAGGAGAGATGATTCAGTCTGAATTAGCATATTTTATGGGCTTGGTTAGAGAACAGTTTTGAGGTTCAGGGAGAAAAGGCTCAGTCATCCTCAAATATAAGCACAGTCCATACTGCAGATATACCATTTCCTGGATGAATACCTCAAGCACTAGACTGTTGTGCAAAAAGTATGAGAGAATATCACAACATCATCTGGTGGTAATTGCCATCTTGATGTCATCTACCTTTCCAAATTTCTTCAAAGGGCATATACAGGATTCAGCAAGGAATCAGTGGAGAAACAGGGGCAGACTGCAGTGATTCTTCATTTCCTTCAGTGATCTCATCAGTAGTTCTTCCCTAAGAAAAGTATTACTCCATTAATGAACATCCTTTCTAGTGATCCTCATTGATACTGCATCTCATAACCACAGAAACATTTAGAGCAGACATGCTGGACTGTCAAAGAAGAGGGTAAACAAGTGCAGACAGAAAATCAGGATTCCTCCAATCTGCTTGTGTTTCTCAGGGAAATATCTCAGCACTGTTCAAAAGAAAGAGAACAATCCAAAATCTGTTTTTCCTGCATTTAACACTAAACTAGTCTGCAGGATTATTCTGTAAGCCCTTCAGTCAGATAACACGGGACGATTTTAGCAAAAATCCAAAGCCTTACAAAAGAAGCTTTTTTTTTTTTTATAAGAAGACTACTGTTTATAGGACTACTATATATCCAGTTAGTCTCAGTATGTCTTCTTTTTCTGCCTTCAGAATCATTCCCAGCCTTTTTTTTTTTTTTGTAAATTAATACATAATTCCATATTGTCCAGGTCACTGAAGCTATTCTCTCTGCTTTTCCTCTTGAAACAGGAAAGAAAACACTTCCACTAGATTTCTTACTGGGTTGAAACAAGACAATGA
Source organism: Rhea pennata (assembly GCF_028389875.1). NCBI lineage: Eukaryota > Metazoa > Chordata > Aves > Rheiformes > Rheidae > Rhea > Rhea pennata. The sequence goes on from NC_084663.1 coordinate 18,242,028, forward strand.
AAACCAGAAAAGCCCATATGGAATTTGAGTCCACATCATAACCTCAAAATGATACTGCAATGGGTAACTTACTGAAAAGTGTAAAACTGGACATAAAATAATATACCCATCCTATTACAACCATGGAAGAGAAGACAGATTTCTAAAAGCAAAGGCTTTCACAAGCCATGTTCCAAATATCACCTGCTCCTAAAAGACAAGCCATCTGTGGCCCCTAAAGCTAACATCAAAGTTAACCCAGTCCTCTGGTAACCATGAAGAATATCATTATTCTTGAGGAGGAATTAATTCTTCCCCAATAACTTCACAGAAAGGAAAAACAAGCAGACTCTGCACTCTGTGGAGTGACTCAGTCTCATTTTACACTTCAGCAGCCTCCAATTCCTTTGCTAGAATGATAATCACATGGACTAAAGAACTAAAAGAACTAGCCTCAAAGGACTACGCAATCAATTGCCTCCTAAATAAGATGTGCTTATCAGCTATGTTTATGGGAAAAGTGTCTACGGGCGCTACCACTCTTCAGTCTGCATTTGTATCTGTGGCTACAGACGCTAGATATACAGCTGCTATGCAAAACATTAGACAAACTGATCAAAAATTTGAAAAAAAATGTGTGTGAACTGAGATGAAAAGAAAACAAGTCAAAATTTTTTTCTGCCTTTTTTTTTCTTTCCCTGAGAGTATTTTGGGATATCTCAAAAGTAGAACAAGGTAGCTGAAAATATAAGGTAGGCAATGATGAGTTTGCAAGACTATTTCAATTTCACTAGGTAGCTAAAGATCACATGTGTTTTTGATATTATTTAAATAAAATGTTTTGCGTTTTAATTGCAAAATTTCCTTCAATTTTATGTTTAAAAGCCATTATTCTTCTTGAGATGAATTTTTGTTCAAATAATTTCCCAAATGAATAAAAGTTTTGTAAGAAAAAGAAATATGTTCAAGTCTATTACATTTTTATTTTTTTTAGAATTTCCAGAAAATTTAAAAATTAGTTACAGTTCTATTGAAAGTGAGTGAGATTAACATAGCAAAACTTCCATTGATTTCAATGAAATCCTTTCATTGACTGCAAATTTTGTGCCTGATTAGCAAATAGTTTCTTTTGATCCTACTATCACATTAAATATCTGGAAAAGATTCAATATTTTATAGGAAAAAAAATCAGATGAAAAAATCTTAAGAAAAGAATATATCCTGTATCAGTCTCATCTCCATGAAATGCTATTTCAAAATGAAGGAAAAGAAAACTCACTTAACTACATACAAATGTACACATCTCCATTGTCTCCTATGGAACAGGGAATTCTTCAGTGATGCTTGCTATCAGTAAATCTGGGAGAAACAGTTTTCATCAGAGAATAGAGAAATACCAATATCAGCAATATTTTTAATGGAAAAGCATGAAATAAATCAATGTTACCTTCTAGTTTTGGCTTAACAATGCACACTCGCTTTGATATGTTAGAGATATTTCACTTGGACTTTATTATTGAATTTCATTCAATATCAGAAGTTTTTGTGTGTGGGTGTTATACTATTTTTATCTTAATTGGAATGTAAATTTATCAAAATGAAATATAGTAATGTTTAAGTGACCATTTTTTCCAAGTTTCTCTTCGGTAAGAAACATCAAAACTTTCAGTTTGAAATCCAAATAATAAAAATAAATTTTAGAATGTCAGAATATCCTGTGGGACGGAAATAATGTTTTTAGATCAACTACATTGCTAGAAATGTAAAGAATTTTAATTCATCCTCCTTCTTCCCAAGCCAAGAAAGAATATATGAGTATATTTCAAACTGCGGAATAGTTCATTAAAATTAGATCAATAGAAACTCTTCAACTGAGATTTCTTGTTCATTCTTCTTCTAAAATAGAACAAATAAAGGAACGAAGAACAGTTACACACCCAAAGAAGTTATATAGATAAATTTCCTAATGGCTACTGAACTATTTGAAAGGCTGATGCATTTTTACGCTTTTCATTTTGGAGAACAGTGTGATTAAAACAAAGTTTTATTTTTAAAATAACTTATCTTCTTGACAGCATATGTGATAAACCAAGACTAATAAAAAATGAATGGTCTTGCTTTTCCTAGTTTGAAACATAGTGCAATTATTCTTCTAGCTTGTCCTCTGATTAACTCTGCAGTTTATTTAAATTGCACTGCTTTCCAGTTAGATATTTTTAGTTTACAACCACGGCATTTTTATAATGTAGTGAGAGGAAAGTCTTACTCAGACTTAATATAACTGCTGTTTCTAAGAAAGCAAATTTGCTTGGTACAACTATATTGGTTTACGAAGTTAATATCACCAGAGCTCCAGTTACCTTACCTCCCTGGTGTGTTTTCATTTGACATAGAGATGCATTGCCTGTTTTACAATAAAGTGGCAATAGAATGTGCTCTGGATTATATTAATCAATTGTATTGATTCAATTATATTGAAAAAAATATAATTGCTGGGATGTGAGATCAATAACCTGTATGTCCCACCAGAAAACACACCAGTAAGCTGCATGTTTCATATTCTTTATTGAATTAAGATGCTCACATGAAGAATCACAAGTACCCTATAGTACTCTTGCACCTGGAAAGCTAGAGAAGACAAGATAAAAGAACTTAAACTTCTTCAAGAAGAAGAAATTTAAGAAATTATTCTTCTCTCAAGAACATGGAATTAGTTTGAAGATATTGAAGCTTTATGACAAAGTTCTCCTACCTGATCTTAATCATAGTCATCGACTGCTCAGAATCAGTTGTTCAGATTCAAAAGTTCAGAATGTCTGCCTGTGACACTACATCCCACACAGAGAATAAATCCAGCCTATCTAAAAGCTCATCTTAACGAGAAAAAGAGATTCATAGTGTAAGCTGAAAAAATTCTGCTTAGTATAAATAATAGACATGAACATATCTGAAACAGGAAAGACTGTAAAGCAAAAAATGCTCTGGGAGAAACTTGCAGTTATGAAGCTGGTTCTGTGAAAGACATATATTTGATTTAGAAGTCCAAGCTAATAAAAATCAAAAAGATATTTTAAGGAAAAAGATGTGGGAGAGAGCAAGAATACCTTCCCCATCTTAAGAACAACGTTTCTTGATTCACCAGACTTCACCTTCTGCAAAAGAATTGGTTTTCTGGCTCATTTTAATATTCTAATTTTGATAGATTAAAACTGTGAAGCTGTTGGATCTGTTTCATTTATTTGATCAGTGTAATTGTATCATTTCTTCCAAAACGTGTTATTTGCCTGTAACATGATTAAAGCACCTGCTGCTCTAAGCTTCTCATTACAATTACACTGATGGGAAGTTCGTATTCTTCAGCTACTCAACACAAACCTATTTAAAACACACACACAAAAAAAAATACCCAGCTGACATCTGGGAAATAATGTCACTATGTTCTGATTAATAAAAGAATGGTGCCATGATGTTGTTACAAACATACAGCTAAAGCCTTGGAAAGCTGTCTTTCCAGATAGACTTATCTAGAGAATTGCTGTGGGGAGTTCTACAGTCAGTGAAGCTTTAGATAAAACATACAGGTGTGTCTCTATAATAATATACAATTAATTTCTGAAGTCGTGGTTAAGCAGACACTTGAAATGAAATGAAAGATCATATATTACAAAAAGGCTAAGACTTGTGGGACACAATTAATTCAGCTAGCTATAATGGTTAAGGAATATGTTCATGCTCAAAGGTGCACAAACACGGCTAGTGAATTTGGCCTTTGAAACTGGAGAAAGAAACCTGAATTGTGAAGCTAATTGGGGATTATGCAGTTGGGGATAATGGTAGTAACTACCAGTAAGCTGCTATTCATTCTCCCTGATACACTGTCAATGCTGTCACAAATCTATCTAAGGACACAAGAGCCATGTTTGTTAAAACAGAAGTTTTGGTATATTTGCTTTGTTTATAAACATCTTTTTCATTCTTTTAGGATTATTCAGATAGAGTTGGACATACTCAAAAACAAGCGGATATCAAAATGTTTTCAAACTAATATAACAATTTCATTTTTATGCCAACTCTTATTTAGTAATTTGATACCTTAAGAACTCTCTCATGTGTCTGATCTCAAAGATCTCTAAACAGACATGCAGAAAACATATACTGCAATTTTTGCACCACTTCTCTTGTAGAAATTATTAGCCAATGAGTCATTTCACCAGGGAAACACTGTAACAATCTCAACCAAACATCTTCCTTCCACCACAGTGCTGCTAGGTTTATCCGCATGAAGCAGAGCTCTCTAGATCTAGGTTTTTCTACACAACAGAATCCAGAGGTTTCACATAGATAGGAGCCGCTCTTTTTATGTAGAAAGAAGCAAAATTTAGGCCTAATAATAGTAAATGTAGTAAACTGCTTATGATATAGAAATCAGGGACAAATTGTTTTGCTCAATGCTAACAAAACCCTACTTTTATTTCTGTCACTTTTGTTTTTAATAGCTCATAGGTGAGCTATTATATAATAACCTGAAGAAAGATGGCATGCCCTATCTCTGTTGCAGGATTCCAGAGGACAAAAAAGGGAGAAAAAAGTATCCTAATGCTTCCGTAAATCTGAAAAAAATGAACAGAACCTAAACGTTCAACAAGTTTATGAAATATATGACAAGCTTGCAGCAATGATGTATTGGATAGGGTGCGTTCACTTCAGTATCACTGTATAAATTATTACCTGGGTGATTAGGTACTAGCAACGAGTGGCAGAAAGAACTGATGAGGTGTAAAACTGCTGCAGCTGAAAACTTAAGGAAAGAGAGTAAATATGAACTTTAATTGATTATCATTTCAAGAAAGTACATATATTTATGATAGGAATTTTGAGGTACAACTGCAAGGTGCAGACAAGACAAAAATGTGTTTTGAAAGCCAAAAGTAAAAAAGGCTATCAGTAATATTTTAACACAAGAAACTCTGCTGAGATGTCTTAATACCTATTAAAAATTTCACCTAAATATTGCAAGATTTATTTCTGGCAAGAACAACCAATAGAAACAATACTCTAGGGTTGAATAATGTGTTTTTAGTGAAGTCGTCCTGACTTTCCTTTATTAATTATGGGCTTATTTATGAAAATAATAATAATGATTGTGCCAAAGCGACGTTTTTAAGCAACTGAACGTGAAGATACATAAAATTTTCAAGTCAGAAAGCCAGTTAACTTTAAAAAGTTTTCTTTTTTGAAAGCTCCACATTCAATAAAAATACTACGAAAATAAATAGAACTTATAAAGGAAATAATAAGTCATGCAGTTTCTGAAAACAATGTATGTTGTCTATTTTCTCAATATACCAAAATACAAAAGTAGTAAATGTAGAATATTTCTCTGTAAGATAACCTTCATACTAGTCCTTTCATCATCAGAACTGAATAAGAATGCCTTACAAAAAATAGTGTAGTAATTACACCAAAATATTGCAACTAGAAGTCATAGTTTTGTTTCAGACATTTTCAGAAGTACAGAACAATGCTTTTTAAATTTTTAATTAAGATTTAAAATAACTGTATTGATATATGTAGAATTTCTAATTAATTTATGTTTGAGTTAAAATTCATTGCTGTAGAAGTTCCAAAATATATGATTTTCAAATAATTTTGAAGCACTAAGTGTGGCTTTTGTTCATAAGCTTGATCATTTAAATAAATTTGAAATGCAATTTGCAACCAGAATAGAATCATATTTCAATAAGCAGTTATATCGAGCAGCTAAATTCAGTGGACAATTCATTTGTCCACTCCCAGATTTCAAGTGTTTCCAGTATCAGTGATATAATACAAAATCTTGATGCTAATCACTACGATATCAACAAAAAACACTGTATTAAAGGAGAATACACCTTTCTTAAAACATGAGCACAGAGAATTAAAAGAAACTTACGTCTGGAGGTTGAGCAGGAAGGTACAGAATTATGACACTTGTTGGAGCATATGTCAATGGTAGAGCAAATCCTAAAAAAGGTTTAGTGCTTTTGGAGGTGGCTGCAGTGTCTATCAGGTTGGCTGTTGTGCAAGAACGCGAGAAGGTAAGGGCAGATGGCTTCTTTCACCTTCCCAAAGTTTTGCCAGTCTGCAGAGAGGCAATGTCATCGTCAGCAGGTATAATTATTACATGCTCAGTTTCCCAAGGCATCTCAAAGGTAACCTGTGATACGCTAAACCCATAAAAGTGTTGGCAAGCACACGAGTTAACCAGTGGTAATGTACATTTTACGTGTTCAAAAAGGCAAAGTAGAAATGTCAAGGACAGTTTGAAACAGTATTATATGATGAGACAGTTGCTTTCATCTGTACTGTTTTGTTGATATTCAATTTTAGAGATGGTCATTTCTCCTTTACTCTCCTGAATAAGTCTTGTTGAAAATACAAGACAACACAAATTACAGAAGTGACCCTATTCCTTCATCTGACACTCAAAATAATGGCTTCTTTTAATAAACACTGTCTATATACTCCTGTATTAATCAATGGATAAAAGCTAGTGTCAGGATTGAAATTGGGGAGGTAAAAGTAAATAAGAGTTTTTCTAACTTCTTTTCCTCCCTTTAAATTTTATCTTTTATTGCAAAATGCTATCACTTAAGGTATGATTTATGATAAAATATGGTTGTCCCACCTGATGGTCAGATATTTTGTCAGGATACTTTTTTCCCATGAAATGTATTTCAGTTTTTGAAAACATATTTGGGAATGGTCAGAAAAGAGAACACAACTGTTAATCTTTAATTTCTGCTGGAGTCAGAAGCAAATACATGCCATGGTCATTGAAAGATCATTATTTTTTTGGTGAGCACTATGAAACACATATTAGGAGTGCTGTCTCTTGTATGGCATTTAATACATTTGCAGTGAGACTGATCTCAGGTAACTTCAGCTGTCTTAACTCATAATCTCTACTCCCTCAGCTGGATATCCAAAGAAACCATTCATTGCCAGTGGATGGTTTGCTTCATTCCAAAATAGTATCTGAGAGATAGATGGGACAAAGTACACTTTGTGCACTCTCTATTCCTGTCTAAGGGAGCCAGACAGCTAGCTTAGATTAGCTGCCCTACTTTTGGATGCCTGCACTTATGCAAGATGAATCCCATCCCTGATAACCTTCTGTCAAAATGATTGTTCACATCCCCAGGGATTGTCAGGTAGGAATGTGACAAAAGTTCCTTTCTGCAGCAAAGGTAAAATAGTAAACATTTTTAAGTGAACTCTTTCTAAAAAGTTCTTACAAAATTGTTTCTCATATACTTCGGGGGGAGTGAGGGGAATCAATTCTTTTGATATTAAGACCAAAGACCACTTCTATCTAAAGAGAATTTGTGTCTTTATACCTGAAATAATATACCTGTGTACCTGAAATGGCTGTTTCACAAAAATTCATCTCTCTCATAATTTATTTCTGTTAGAAAACGTTCCTTGGGCTCAGCAGAAAAAAAGGCCAGAGTTTAAACAGTTAGACACTTTGAATCACCTGCTTCTTAGGAAAGGTCCCTGTGCAGGCTTATTGGGTCACTATTTGTCTGATAATGCCAATATAATACACTAGACATCTTAATAACTAATAGAAACACAGTAACCTATTCAGCACACACCAGTGTTTATTATCTGTACATAACTTATGTGTCTTAGTATCACAAATATTGTACTAAATAGAGCTCCAAAAGTGGCAGACATTATCATAAAGTCTTTACAGGAAGCACTGAGGTTGTTATGCTTATACAGGAACCTGAGAGAGTTAAGAAACCTGAGTTTTAGCATATCTTGGTGGTTTTCCAAGCTCAGATAATTTTGGAGGTGGAAGGTGGTCTCAGTACAGCTTAGAATGTCCTGGTGCTCTTCAGAGGTTATGACAACCTCACTGGACTGTCTGATGGGGTACTATGCTTCCTTAAAATTCTTGTAGTGCTTTCAGATACAGCCCCCTATCAAACAGCACGGATCTCTGGGCCAGGCAGCTGGACCATTCATACTGGGACCCTTGTGCTGGAGTCTGCAGAGGACTGCTTCCAAAACAGCCTTGCCATTTATCATCTTCCACAACTGCTCTAGCAATCAGTCATTTGGAGGCAGGTAGGGTAACTACAGTCAGGCAGCGGATCAAGGCTAAATGTTTCATTCCATCCATCCGTCCATCCATCCATCCACTCATTTTTGTACTGGATGAAGACCTTTGTCATCAAAGCTATGAATCTAAATATTTTCTGAGTAATAAAATGCTTCAGATATGTTCGAGATACCGTTTATGCACTTCATACAGATATTTTAATTAGAAAAAGAATCATTTAAGTTACAATTTCAAACAAAACTCAACTGCTACTCTGGTTTAAATCACAAAATATAGCTTTAAAATTAATCATTTTTCTCTTTGCTGTACTACAGCAATTTCTTTAATAGATTGGCTAATAATACAATAACATTCTAAACTTGATAAGCTTTGTAGCAGATGGTAGAATGAGTTTTCTTATGTGCTATGAATGTCTAGTACTATGTCGCGACGCAGGCAGGATTAGCTTTCCAGTGTGCTAATCGGAAATGTCATAAGCTTGATTTTTCTTCTTTTAAAAGAAGACCAAGGTTGCTGCTCCTTTCCTGTGAAAATTATGATTCAAAATACCTTCTTAGTTCTTAAAAATAGTTTTATAATATTACCTAGCATGCCTCACAAAAGGACAGCTCATAATTTTTCATGTTCAGTCACTTTCCCGTGGAAGAGTCTGACCTGAAGTTTAGAAATCACTTTTATCTTACACATTATGAGCCACATGTTATTGGCTATACTGTCCAGAGATATGTTTGTATCTAATCTATGAGCTGTTAAGTAGTGAACTGATATCGTGATTATTTTCTGTGTTCTAGGCAGTTACAGCTTGGGAGTTCTTGTAAATGAGAGGCTTATTCTCCTGATATTTATCCACATAAATAACTGAGATGTATCAGTCTGCTCTAAAACAATTTAGCTGGTCAATAAGCAGGGTTTTCTGTTCAATTTGCAAGTGCTGAGGGTAATTTACCACTCTTCATCTGTCCTGATGGAAGAAATCACACTTTAATCACATTTAGTAGTGGCATCATTTAAAAGGCTCTCTTTTGTTGAGATTTTTCTTTTATGTAACTTCACACAATGCAGTGTAATTCAATGCACTTTTAATTATTATAATGGAGATTAAAGGATGGATATAAAAACCAGAAATAATTAATACATGTTAGACGTTAGAAATACAGGCTGGTTTCTATGTTTCTATGTTTGAATCCATATTGAATCTGACTTCTGAACAGATTGAGGATTTTGTTAAAAATAGTTTTAATATTTATTCAGACTTCTTCATTTTACTGTAGAATATGTCAAAATATTTTATTTAGGGTCTTACATTTTAGTTCAAAGAGTAAATGAAGTCTGACGTGCTCTGAGATTTTTGGATAAAAGCTAGAGTACAGTGATTCAGATGTCTCTTCATACGTGTCCCGTCAATTTATTTGCCCTAAAACAGCTGCTTATTTTCCAGATGCTTCTCCTTTACAAATTCTTAATGTTGCCACTTAGAAGGATTCAAGTACAGCTGTTATTTCTTCTTCTTGACTGCAGTTGAGCAGTCTGTATGTCTTCACTCAGAGCCCCCTCATAGGATGCCTCTGCTTTTTTTTCTAGTTATCACTTTTTGGGTTAGCTAGACTTTTACCTTCTCCTTGCATTTTACAACCTAGGTTATATCTACACAATGCCAAGCTAAGTCATGGTCAGTATTCAGTATCTAGAGAGGAGATTGCTGAGCACATCCCATCCTCAGTGCTAAAAGGAAAATTCTGGCAAAACAAAACTATCTTTCAACAAGAATAAACTGTTCAGGTCTGTGGGAGCAATGCCTTCATGGAAGAATGTCATGAAACATCTGCATGGAAATGGCTGATTCTCTTTCTCAGGAGTCCTTGCTGCTGATCACTCAAATGGTCCCATAATTGCCTCCAACTCCAAAAACTGAATATTCTTTATAAGTTTTACAGCTGCTGAAAATGAAATTTGGGTTCATTCCTGCAAGCTCTTCTTCACTGAACTCTTAGAGTTTCATTAAGGTCTTTCTTTGACCCTGATGGGCTCTCAACAGTTGTGTCTGGGTCTGTCTTTCTAGGTATGAGAAAATTCTTCAAAGCCTTATAATTCTCTTGCCATTTAAAGGGTAACTTCTATTGTCTGAATAAACAATTTTTGAATTTCTCTGATATTTGTTTTATCCTTGTTCTCCGAATATTCCTTTTTTCTTTTTTAATTTCTTAATTTTATCAGATTTATTCACAATATTTTTTTTATCAATTTATCAGATAATCCAATGTAATATTACTGCTGGCAAAAGAGAAATATACTAGGAAGCTCATCAGAATTGTTTTCTATCCAGGCTATCCTTCACAGAAATTCTTACAGTTTGTCTTACTCCCCTGTTTTTTCTCTGCTTCATTTATAAAGGCTTTGGAGTTAGTACTGAGAGCTTTTAGAATTTCCTTGTTTAATTCACTCTGGTATTGTGTATATGATTATCATTTCTTATTATTTTTGGTAAATCTTAAATATTTTATTTATTTATTTATTTATTGTATTGTATGTTTTAATATTGTAATTTCTTATATATCAAATGGCTTCTCTATCAAGCACAGTGTCAAAAGGTAATACAAATCTTTGAACTTACTTGCACTAAACAAATCTTGAAAATATTTGGTTGTTTAAGCATGTTTAACTTTTTTAAAGAATGAAGATGTAGAAATGTGAATTTGCAGATCTGAGGTATCTATGTACTTATGGAGACTAGGAAAAAAAAAAAAAATCTTTTTTCTCCCTTAGAGCAAATCTACGAGGACATTAGTTTCTGAACTTACACTATATTTTTTTAACCTTGTTATCTATCTGCATAAACACTTCAGGGTTTGCAGTGATTACAAATCAGAGAAGAAGCACTTAACTTTCAAGTTTAGTTTTCTAAATATTTATTAAGGAATTCATAGCTGATCATATATATAATAGTATGTAACAATCTAAGGTGAGTCCACCTAATTTCTTGTATAGCGTCTCATGCATCACTTAGAAATCTCAAACATTTATGGGGGGAAAAAACAGCTTTAGGTAAGCCTAAATGGATTTGTTTTCCACATACTATTTTTTCTATGAATCAGCTATATTCGCAGGTCTGCTGTGATATATGAGAGAAGAAATATACACTCTGCCCTTGAGGGAGTCTTTGCTTGATTTATTTCTTATTTTATTGTTTCTTTTATTCTATAATAAAAGTCATTCAGAATGACAATGTTGTCTACAGGTGCCCTTTAGGTGTGGAAGAACATAACAGCTCTGGTTACAGATATGGGGCTGTGAACAGAAGCAAAGAACTCAATGAAAGTGAAAAAACAATGCTAAGAAATTACTGCTGGAAAAATGTAAGAGCTTAAATTGTATTTTACCATGCTAAATAGATAAAGTAGCTTATAAGGCTTGGAGAAGAGCTTGCAAAGAGCTTTGTATCAAACTTAAGCTTTCTGTCTTAGTTACACATATTGTATTAGAGAGATAAAAGGCAAACAACTACTAAGAAACTGGAGCTTCTGTAAAACAAAAAAGCATTTCCCTTTCTTAAACAACTGCATAGTGAAAGGACAGGATGTCCAGCATGTCTTCACGGTCCATCTGTGTCTCAGCAGGCAGTAGTAAGTTACAGCAGCTTTCAGTCTGTTTGAAGTATACCAGCACTGAGCTGGTACCCAGGCAGTCTGCTGACCTTTGCCGAGCACATGCTGGAAAGATAGAAGAATTTGGTTCTAAGTCTATGACTTTTTAGCAGCACATGAAAGATTTTTCCAGACGCCAGCTTGAAGAGATTTGGGAGAGGGCCTCAGTAGTGGTAAAAGGCTGTAGACATTTGGCCTTACTATCCATAGTCACACAAACTACATAAAATATCAAACCATTTCATGCTTAGTTACTTACTAGTAATGTAAAAATTTATATATCTGAACACGTCTGTCTCCAGCCATATTATTTTTCTTCTCTGAGAGTAAGTCTCTTTTATCTCTGCTGTTCAAAAATTAATGAAAGCAAGAAAATTAACAAGCAAGATCTAACCCCATTTTTCTTTTCATAGCATTCCAGAAGTGGCTAAAGTGAAAAAAAAAAAAAATAAATCCTGAAATCATATAGCAATAAACATCAGTTAAGTTTGCATCCTGACTTAAGATAGTATTTTAAGCTCTATTGATATAAGAAATAACTGTTTAGGAAGTACAACAATGACATCAAACAATAGCTGTGAGAGCGCACATGGCTCTTAAATCAATTAGAAAATGCTGCTGTCACTTTGTCAAGCTTTCTATGATCAGCAAAATTTACTGAAGCTACTGAAGTGGTTCCCCGTACTGGTGAAGATGTTAAATTGTGTTGAGATTATAAATCCAGAAAATTCTATCTGGAAATATCTATTTTGAAAGCCTCAATATATATTTATCTCCAGTAGTAACACCTATGAGAGCTTACATGTCCAAAACAAAAGTATAAAATAACTCTAAGAACTTCTCACCCCTCCTCCCAAGTGTGGGCTTTTCGAATTGCTAACTACACAAAATATCTGTCAGTCATTAGCATCTCCTCCAATTTCTTGCCTCTTCCATTTCCCTGCTACTCCTCTAGCCCCACAGTGAGGAGTTAGAACAGTAATACATAAGAGAATTTGGAGAAGATGTGTGAGACATTTAACAACTTAAATTTCAAAAAATAAATGCTTAGGAAGATCAGAATTAAATACCAAAATCCTCTATTTTCTCCTTCCTCATTCCATTTTTAAAGCTTTTTTATTTGCACAGCTAGACAAATTTGTGCTCATGTATATTACTTGTGTAATGGCAGTGACTGTAAAGATGCAATTGGAATAAGAATCAGCTTCAAAAGTTTTCATGCTAGGAATGTAAACAAGAGTGTATGAGGTATGAGTGTTCACCAGACGCAGTGAATGAAGGTGTGCCAGAGGTTAAGCAGTAGAATTTATTTGGATGGGGTATTGGGGAAAATGGAATCTAAGAGAAACATGAAAGAAAGCTCTGAGGACAAGTGCAGACAGACCTGAATCTGTTCTGCCTATGCTCTGAGCAATCCAACAGCCAGCCGTGTCCTCCTAGCCAGAAGCTGCAGAGCTGCATTAGCTGCATGATGTTGCGTTTAGCTCCTGAGAGGTAGGGTTTATTAGTCCAGGCTCAGTGATGCTCTATCATAGCCACATGGCTTTTGGATGGGAGCTGGAGCAAAGCCAGACAGCTTTTAGGGTGGGCAGAATGAATTTGTGTCTGTCTGCATCTGTCCATGTAGATGTGCCAGATGCTTTGAAAAGGAGTTGCGTATTGCAAAAAGGAAAGCATGGATGGTTTGTTTTTCTCAGATCTAATTTCTTAGTTGAGGGACACCACCGAGTTAAAAGGGATACTTCCCTTAAAAGCAAGAGATCTGTGGTATATGAGACTGTAAACCCCAAATGTCAAATACTCAAGGTCTCCTTCAGAAATGTTTAAATAGCAGAGGAAATTGTTTCTTTAGATTGATTTTTAGTACACATGCTTTCTGAATGATGCAAAATATGTTTGGTGTGAGAAGCAAAATAAGTCATTTGGGAGAGAAAGGAGAAAGAGAATAGCTCTGGTGCAGGGAATAGCTTTGAGCAAGGTGGGAGGGGAGAAGAAGGGACGTGGTGAGTGAAGCACTGCAGGAATGGGGGGAAACATGCTACTCCTTTCTAGCCAGAGGTAGCTGTAGCAGAGTGGGTTATGCAAGCAGAGTTGACCAATATGACTGAATGTCTGTGTTGGTGGAATCCACCTAGACGGCAAGTAAAATGGGGTCCTGCAGCTCTCTCCTGACAGATGGCATGGACAATTAGCTGCAGAAGACCTGGCTATCGCCTTAAGCTATGCCCTTCTCTGCCTTCTCACATAGGCATAATAAATGTGTACATGCACAATACATGTGTATCTGTGAATTGTTTCTTCACTTCTCACACAGTGATGCACCACTAATTGGAATCTCGTTTCACACATATGAAGATGAGAAAGAAAACTCATCTTTTGCTTCTAGAGAACAACAATTGCAAACAGCAAAAGTCATGCAGCTCTATTTTTTGGATTAATGCCATTCCATTTACATTTGTTTGGAGAAAAATTACCATAATCATAGATCACTCATGCAGCTTCCAGAGATTGGCATGTCTCTACTAACAGTGGCCAAGGAAAAGAGAGAGGCTTTGATCATAGCCACATTTCTCCATGTCATCAGGTGCAATATTGTTTAGAGAAACATGAAAACTCAGTGTGGTATAAAGATTGCTTTTAATAGCAATGACTAGCAGAAATAAAAGCATCATCCTTTTCCAGAGGACCTTTCTCTTACAGCCAAACAGAAAGCCATGAAAACAAATGAACAGACAACAAATAAATAAAAATAGATGAGTGACATGCGCTCTTTTTATATTTTTAGCAGGTGGGAGATTTGGTTTTTATTAATTGAGGTGAACAAAGTAATTAATAATGAATGACTGTTTCCACAGGAAATACAGATAATGACACCCAAAAGGAGTGCTTAAGATTGAATTTGAATTACATCATCATAAAGAGGCAGTAAATTTAAAAACTGACGAGGCTAAAACCCATATAGGGCAAAGGAAGGTTACTGTTATCCCTAGAAATGGTTGTTAGGTCTTGGCACAGGCTAAAGGTTGATTTTGTAGAAAAGTGAGAAGTTAGAATTACAGACAATAAATGACTAACACAACTGGAAGTCACCATTAAAATAAACCAACTAAGACTTTGTGCAACCAGAAGCCTAAGTAAAGCAAATATGCTCTAAGTAATGTAAACAATTGTCTGCCTAAAATGAGGTTGGGCAGATAACCAGTCCTTGACAAATCCATGAGAAATACTGTGTTCATGGAGGAAGCCCATATTCAGGGCTGTAGAAAAGTATCTATGAATGTGGGATCCACATCTGAAACACACTTCTGTAGGTAGCTGTTTCAGCTTTCACTAAGCAAATTATTCTATCACTTAACACAGGTAGAAAAAGTACACTCAGCTCTGTCCTCAGCCTGAATGGAGCATTTCTGAGAATGCCTAAATCCTGTAATGATAGTCTCAACATGGGAACTTCCCATTGACTCTGTGCTCCTGAGTCAACAGAGGACAAAATTCTTTAGCTTATACAAATGCCTAAGAATTCAGACTGTTGATCTGGCATAAGGAATTCTTGTGGATATTCCACCACTTCTCTGCTTTATCCAAGTCAGTTGGATTCCATGTCAGTAAAAGAGAACATAACGGGACTTCTAATCTTTAGGAATCTCAGTGCGAATGTCATAAAAGCTTATTCATCTTTTTCATCTGGTCTATTACCTTGGTACAGTCTTTTTTAATATTAGCCTAAAATATTGTTTCCTTAATAAAGAAGACTGTTTCTTCTTTTAGTACTAACAGCTCAACTTATTTTCTTATTAAAAGGGCTAAATATATAACATCATCGTTTCAATGCAATTACAAGATATTTTGATCTAGAAAATTAGAGTTTCAGTCTCTATTAACATGAATGACGTCATGTATTTTACTTTCACTGAAATTCCATCAACAAAGTTTATAATCATAAAAGAATAAAATGTGGGGGATTTTTTGTTTGTTTGTTTCATTTTTCCCAATTCAAAATGTCTACATGGCTTTTGTCAATGTTTTTAGCTTAAGAAGAGTTGAGTTTTTTTTTTCCCCAATTGCAGCTGAATTCCAATATGAACCATTAGAATTATAACTTGCAGTGAAATACTTCATGTTAGTGAGTTCTCTTTTAGATACAAGGAGTGGATTTGCCTTAAAGGAGATGGATCAATTTTGTAAAGTAGTATTACTTACAGTGGGTCAAACCTTTCTAATATTCAATTTTTATGATCTACACAAAATAAGTGAAAAAGTTAAGTAAGTCTTTCATAAGAAAAACTACTGAATTAAAATGTCTTTAATATTTGATATCAGTGACATTTTCCATGATGAAGTTTCTCCCTTAAATCATCTTTTCATTGTCATTCATGGAAAAATTAAATCATTTCAGGGATGATTTAAACAGGAAACCCCAACATCCTTTTTTTTTATTTTTTTTTAAGTAAGAGCTGAATTCATACATTTATCTGTGGATAGTCACATGGGACAGATGTGTCAGTCTCAGACCATCTCTATTAGAAAATACTTGAATATTCACTTGGCTGGATAATGTAGGTATATTATTTTGATAGAGGAGCAGTTATTTAATGTCGTGGGTGATGAATGGCACAAGAACAGTTAGAAAGGAAAGAAGAGAAATAATGGTGATAATTTGTCAAAGGCATTAAGAGATAGAGTGGTAGGGTAGGTGAGGAAGCATGATAGACTATGTAGTTAGAATAATATGCTATAGTGCTAGAGGGAACAACTTACTAGGGCGAAAAAATTAAAAAAAAAAAAAAGAGAGAGAGAGAGGGAGAGAGAGAGAGAGAGAATAGGTAAACACCAGCACAATCCAGAAGACTGTGAATAAATTTAGCAAAATGTCTTTGGGATACTTCTGCTGCAATCTAAATAGAGCCTAAGAAAATATGCAATAGTAATCATGAAAATGGAGGAAAAAACAGGACATACCAATTAAAAAAGATGCTGGTGAGAAAAGCAGAGTAAGGGATAATGTTAATGATAAGGGAAGGAACAAGTTCAATAAAAAGTGATTTTGTATAACATTCTGCTAGATTAAATCATTTTTAGTTACTGATCTTACATATCTGAGTACACTCAGTGGGTAGACAAAATAAAAATAGACAAGGAAGGAAAGGTATGCTTCTGGAAGATCTCTAACAATTTAGAATTATTTTTAGCTTTTAAAAGAGCCCTTTCAGACATTTATGACTAATCAGGACATTGAAAGATTTTAAAACACAGTAAGAAAAATTTTTTTTTAACTAAAGAAAGAGTAAATATAGCTGAAAATGCAGGGCTTATGAGTTTTTCAATGAAATGAAGAAATTGAAAAGATTGAAATATACAGGGATGATTCACACATAAAACAGCGTAGTTATATTGCAGTAAGAGATGAAAAGAAAAGACAAGCAGGAATTTTGAGCAGCTGGTAAGGTTGCTAAAAGTCTCATCGTTGTTACAGGAAACATTCCTGTGAAATTTAAAATCCACAAGATATAAAAGGAGCAATGAAGTCTTCTGCTTCTGTCTGCTACAAATAACTAGACATGTGCAAATGAGGAAGTATTTTTGAAAGACAGTTGTCCTTTGAGAGTCTAGTTTGTTCATTCAGATTTTTCATCAAAGAAAATAGTTTTAATAATAAACAGAACTCAGCTTAACTGAGTTCCCCCCAGGCAGTGTGACCTTCTTCACCCATAGCCAACCAGACCAGCTACGTAGACCATTGTAAGATGAAGGTATGATTGTACCTCCGCAGCCTCCCAGTTTTCTCATCTTCAAAGATGAGAGATTTATGTCTGTTGTTGCTAAAAAAAAAAAAAAAAAACTATCCCTATGCTTACTCAAATACATAGGCTGCCTGCACAAATGGCCAAGCATAATACACAGTTTAAATAACTGGCTTTTTCTCTGATGTTGTAGTTCTAAGCAAGGATTATTCCACTGTGCAAATGCAGCTAATCATGCAAAATCAATCAGACAGAAGCATCAGGTATCTATTTCCTCGATCCAGCTTCTATTGTATTTTCTTTTTTGACTGTGTTCATACTGATAACTAGTATTCTTCCTTTTGGGGGGTTGGGGCAGGGGGAGGAAGAAGAGTAAGGAATGGAAGGTGTTAATAGTGATGAAATAATTTACGCCAAGATACTTCTTTCCAGATTGGAGAGATGAATCAGGAGATGATCTGTATCCTATAAACATGTTTATTGTTACACCACACTGAAAGACAGGCTCTTCATGTGGGGTCATGGCTTTGAAGGCTCTTTTTCTCCAACTTCAGATCTTCCTTCATACAGATTATGCACTGACTGATCATTTATTTCAGATAAAAAAAAGGGGGGGGAAAAGAAGGCAGTAATAGATTTTTAGTGTATGTGCAAAACAGATTCTTAAAACTGTTCCTGAGAACCCACGTTTCTTCCTTGTGCTATTTAAGTATTCTTCTTTAGATACCTACATGTCAACAGGTGTAATCAAGTGTGGGGAGTCATGTTGAGAGGCAGCCTTGCTGTGACAGAGCAGAGACTTCCTACTGCAGTAGCAGCACATGCAAAGCTCTGCGAACAGCAGAATTTACTTGGCACCTATGCCCTAGCGAAGCTGACATACCACCTTGTGTGTGGGCACCGTGCCATCCTGACAGATGGGGACAAGCACAAGCAGCCAAGAGAGACCATGTTTGAGCATCAAATATGTTTGCGGAGGGCAGGATTCCCGGCTAGAAATGTCAAAACAGCTGTTTGTCCTGAGCTTTGTGTGCCTACAGGTTAGGTGGGCTATGCCTTTGCTAATTCATCAGTGAACTCGATTAATTTTTTCAGAGTGTCTCTTATAGCAGCCAGTATTTCTGGTTCTGGATTACTGTTCTGTGTGAAGAAATTAAATCACTCTCTTTTCCTTTTAGCCTGCTTGTGAAAAGACTGAAAATAATGCTACAATTGAATGGAACAATTTTTTTCCAAATAAGTCTGAGGAAGAACCCATTCTGGGCCTTCTGCAGCTTCCTAATTTATTTTGCTAAATGTAATATTATAAAATTTGATATTAGTTCATATCAAAATGAAAATCTTACAGCTTTCATACTCAAACTCATTAAAAACTGCAAGAGTTATTTAAAATAATTTGCCACTCTTCAGAAGTCAGCCCCAAAAAGATGGAAAATGGAAGATCTCTAACATTATTCTGTCTCAACTTTTCTACCTGCAACAATATGTAGCGCTATCATTTTTATAAGAACAAAATATGTTTCCACTAGGTGGGAGCTTCAAATAATTATTGCTCTTAAAATAAATCCACTCTTTCATCACTTCCTAACCTTCTCTTTCAGAGCTGATTTCAGACATGGCTGTACTATGAGTACTACTAACACAATTTCTATAATTCCTTTTTGTAACACCTCAGTCTCTATGACTCTAGTGAATTGCTTCATAATGACAGTGAAGTGATTCTTCTTTTTTCTAAGACTGAAAAGATTGACTTTCCATAGGCATTATTATAATTGCTACTCTTTGTGATTGTTATAGCTCCAAGTACAGTGCAAACTATTACTGTATTATGATTTTCAAATGTCTACTAGACCTACTGCCCCAATCTGCAATCCTTGAGTATTTACCAATTTGGGGCTAACTACTGGATGTCTCTATCTTTTAAAATAAAAAAAAAATAGAAAATAAAGTTGTGTGTCAAAGATATATTTTCTGTAAAGTCCTATTGAAATATTGACCCCAAATAAAAGGTACAATTTTGAGACACAGAGGACATTCTGCATTGTAATTTATGGAATGAGGCTAAGACTTCATACCTAAGCTTCTAAAAATGCATACTCTAGCAAATGATCTGCCTTCAAATTTGCTAGATGATACTTTTTCCCTCTGTAAAGTCTTTTAGAAGGACTATGATCACCTTGACCAGGAATAGCAAACTGTATTTCTTAATGGAGATACAAACTATGCTCACAACTCAGTCTGCTGCTTGCGTAAGTGCCATATAGATTACCAAGGGGACAGTGTTCAGAGCAGGGGATGAATGCCTGCGAAACATTACAACCAGTTTCTGAATGAAGAATGCTGAAAGTGACAGACAAAAAGAGATCATGAAATTCAGGTGTGTGGGGCTTAACCTGCTGCACATACCCCTCTATGAAAACATGCCTTGAGAGACCCAGGCACTAGACTCTTAGAAACCAAGGATGAGTAAGCAACCTTATATTCTGATTCGGAAAAGAGAAGCTTAGTGTGTGTGAGAGAGAGAGGCGGAATTAAGTTCATCCAAATCACAAAAGCTGTATGGGGATTAAGAATCACTTTGTTTTCCCTGTCTCCTCACTTCAATGGAAAGCTTTGACTTCGCCTGTCAATATACGCTGCCAACAATGTTCACAGCCACTGAGACATATGCTGAATGTATGGTTGAATGCTAACCCTTTTGATAATTATGGCATATTATTTAACTGGCACTTTGGTAACTGCTGTATACTTTAAAAAGATAACATACTTCCACTTTGTCTGTAGAGTCTTTTCCTAGCTTGCTTGTCATCTTCCACTCCCCCTCCTGACAGGATGTCATTTCTGCACCGTACACTACGGAGCTCTGCAGCTTGCGACTGCAGCTGAGATAAACGCAGTTACACCAGTATAAAGCCACTGAGCTGGGAAGAACGTGGGTCTGCCTTCCCCTCTCAGGAGTAATGCTACCGTTCAGGTAGCATCTTCTCAGTACCTCCTCACCAGCTCTTCCAGACAGAGGGGCCTTAAGGTAACAGCTATTTCTGTCTTTCCAAACACCACTCTGAAATAAAACATGCAAGCAAAAGAAGAGCTGACAGCTGTAATTTTAGATAGTCTTTGTGATAAAACATCTGAAGATGCAGTCATGTCAATATGATTAGATAAAAAGCCTGTGTATGGTTTGTACCAAAAAAAAAAAAAAAACAAAACAAAAAAAAACCAAGAAAAATTTATCTACTGTCTTTGTGAGGAAGTACTTTTTTACTATTATTATTTGTTTATTTCAAACAAAAGGTTAAAAAGGGAAAGTAAAACAATTTAAAAGATCAGTGACTAACAAGCCAAAAAGACAGACTTGCAGATTTGAGAATGTAAGGATAGAAATGTAGCTAAGAATTTGTTGAGTACATGTAATAAAACACTAAGTTGTAACTCTCATTTGAGATCACGACGTCAGGGAGACAACCTGAACACCAACATTCGGCAAAGTGTGCTGAATTTGTCAAGCAAGGAACTCAGTGAGTTTGTAAAGAAGCATAAATGAAGCCATAGAAACTACAGCAAATTACATAGGCCAAGGCAATTTGGAAAAAAAAAATATATGTATCAAAAAAGAGTGTGTTACATTACCTTGGAATGTGTCATCAGAGTTGGTGGAGAGCATTGCATAAGCAAGGCAGGTCCACAAGCACTGTTAGCTCAGCACAACTCTTTACATGATCAGGGCAGACAGCTGCACCAGAACTGGCTGAAGTATCACAGAGAAACACTTAGGAAAACAGCTATTTTAAAAAGGAATGAAGCCAGAACTTCCAAAAGACATTTCTATAAGCAATCAAGAAGATGCAAGGAACACAGGAAAAACAGGCAAAGTTAATGGCTCCTTCTGGTAACCTTCTGTTCAGGTGAGTTTGGTGTGTTAACTAATAGCATGTATAAATTAAAGGCTGAAGGAAATACTCCCTAATCCTCTTACACACTAGACTGTCCCTTTCTATCAAGCTCTTGATCTCTTCAAGAGAGTGTAGACATGGAGAAGCAGAAGACAAAAAAAAAAAAAAAAAAAAAAAAAAAAAAAAAGAAGAAGAAGAAGAAGAAGAAGAAGAAGAAGAAGAGAGGAAGCATCTGAGGACATTTTCCGGGACTGAAGTTCATAATGATGCTGGGTAAACATGACCTGTCGCCGCTCCGCGGGAGGCGGCGGGGCCGGGGCCGGGGCCGGGGCCGGGGCCGGGGCCGGGGCCGGGGCCGGGGCCGGGGCGGCTCCCCGCGGCCGGGCCGGGCCGCGCTCGCTCCCGCGCCGGCCTCGCGGCCCAGCGCCCGCCGCCCCCCGGCGCGAGCTCGAGCTCTGCCCGCGCCGCCCGCCGCAAGGGTCTGGCGAGCCGCGGCCGGGAGCCGCTGCGGCCCCGCCGGCAGCCCGGGGCGCGGAGCCGGGGCGCCGCCGGGCCGCGCTCCGCCCTCGCCGCCCGGCGCCCGCCGCGCAGCGACCGGCACGGAGGTAGAATCAAGCAGGTCCCAGGACCGAGGAGGAAGACATCGCCACCATCGCGCTCCTGAGGAAGAGCTCTGGATGCTGCAGCTCACCTGCACCGCATCGCTGTTGTCTCTGAGGAAGCCTGGAACTGCTGGGCTTAAGACCTAGAGGGGCATTGGATAGGTGATCACAGCACCAGGGAGAAAGGGAGGTGTTTGGAAGGTTTGGAGTAGGGATTTTTTTTTCTTTTTAATAACAACTTAAGCTGGTGAGCCTTTTCTGTATTAGAGGATTTGGGCTATTAGCTGTTAAAACATTATTTGGACCAACAATAGATAGATGCAATGAATTTCTCTTTACCCAATACCAGGACTTAGAGTATAACAAAAGTGAACAGAATAGAGACAAAAGAAACCAACTGGCTTGCAACTTATGCCCAATGTTAAGTTCCCCTTGCTCTCAGATGAAAGAGAAGAAAGATAAGGTCATTGTTCGTAGTAGATTATAGAATAAGTAAAAAAAGCTAAGGCTAAATACACTTGTCGGACCCTGCAAGGGAAAAAGATGGACATCTTCACTTATAAATTTCCTCAAATAAATGAAAAATATACATAATTGTGCACCATCCACCGTAGAAAAAATTCTGAGGGAGTCAGGTGATACCAAATATTTTTAAAAGTAATGCATAGATGACATTTTTTATATAGGAGATAAAATAGTGTACAATGCAGCAGAATTGGAAAGTGCTATATCTCTTATAAAAACAGTCTATTCAAAATTGGAAGACTGGTGTATGTTTAATAGGTACTAGCAAAAAATGAGTATATTAGTACTTTCAAACAGAGAATGAAGCTTTAGTCCTTGACTTTTTTTTTTTTTTTTTAATCTTTATAGGTAGATAGCATTATCAGAAAAATAACCATACAATATTTATTCCCACTGCCAAAAAAAAAAAAAAAAAAAAAAAAGGACTTGGCAAAAGAATTACTGACAGATTAAATAAAAAATTGAAAAAGAAATGGTGGTGATGGCCCACCATATTGTGGCACGCACACACCTAACGCAAGTGCAATAGAACAAAGCCTGGAAAGTTTGTAGATATTTGTAGATACCATTTAAATGACAGAAAGATTATCTGAGACACATAGGTTATCAAAACTGATGTATTATTTCATTTACTTAATAGACAAGCCATAAATATTTACAAATCTGTGTTATGCTAACACCATGTGTTCATTGTTAATATTGATATATTTGGGTAGGAGAAAACATATGGGAAATGTGTCGTTGAAGAGTCCCTTGAGAGAACTATCTGAATTATTTTGCAGAGATTCATGCTATACAGAGAGGGCAGTTAGCAATCAGAAGCACGATTGTGACTGACTCATCAGATGTAAGTTCTTTTAGATTTAACTTTACGCACTTAAACACCCAAGACAGACCCATATTAAGAACACAGTTAATGTATGTACTAGCTCAGAGAGTAGCACACTCAGGAGGCTATGGAGGGCTTATTTCTGTTTTTTCCATTCTCTGTTCCTCATCTTACGGGAGAATGCCCTTCAGGGAAATAATAAAAGGTTTTCTAGGCTGGACATCTCTGAGTCTCTCCTTTGAGAACTGCAGTATTAAGAAAGAAAGCGTATGAGAATGATTTGGTGACTAATTCATTGAGGAATTCACCAACAAAGAGAAAAATGGAGGGGACTGGAGAAGACCTGGTCCCCAGTCTTGCTGCAATTTATATCATTATACAATATATGAACATATATCCTCATTCTCGCCTCCTTTTCCCTTATTTATTTATGTTTTATGCAGGTCGAGGGAGAAAGAGAGCATATGTTCAGGTTTTATATAAGGCTCCTCTGACTAGCTAAGAATGTCTCATTCCATGGATAGAAAACCTGATGAACCTCATTAATAAGCTAAGCAGTAAGCCGAACATCTTTATTAAGCTGTAGACCATCTCAAGCATACAGAGGCAGACCTTCATGTACCTGGAAATCTCTGCTTGTGGAGAGTGGGGTATCTAGAGAATTTAGACTTCGTGGCAGCTGTGGGAGCTCTAAGAAGCTCACTTGTAGGTATAACCTCCTCTTGATACAGATAGGTAATTTATTCTTCAGTGATTCCAAGTCTTGGTCCTTGCATCCTAATGAAATAAATCTATTTTTAAATGATCTGACTTCTTGTAAGCTGTTTTCACAAAACTAGGAATATGTTTATCTTTCACACCACCTGTGTATCCCAAGAGGTGGTGAGTCTTTCTATTAAACATAGTCATGGCAAAGTTCCAATGAGAAACCCATACAATCTCATTTACAAAGCATGTTATTCGCACAAATGTGACAAGGCATTGTATGATTTAAAAGGACTAGAGTTCAGCTAAAGGTAACATGAAGAGGAGCCTCAATCTTACCCTTAGTGAGGGAGCATCTCCCAGGCCCAAAGGGCAGAAAGTTCCAGGCAGTAGAGGAATGATACAAAACTGTACAAATGTGTAGTGCCAAGGAGTGTATTTTAATGTATTCTCTTATCTTATTTAATGTAGCCTTCTTGAGGGTCTCTTAAACTATGCTCTGTGCGGATTACTACATGAAATTGATGAGCTAAATTTTCTTTATATGGATTTACACAAGAAAAAAGTTTCACTAAAATAAATGGATGCTTTGCTTGAAGTTTAAGTTCTTATATTTATCAGAAACAGCTTTTATTTTTAATTAACTTATATATTAAATTTTATTGAAATGGTCCAAAAGAAAGAAATATGGAGCTTCAAGTTCAAGACTTCATATTACAGTACTTCCATCAATACTGAATTATCTATTTTCTCTGTGTAAAATGAGGTAAAAGTCTCATAGAGTCCATAAAGAAGCAAAAGGAAAGTTTCTTACTAGATAAACATAAATACATGCTTTTAGAGTTGAGAAATATTGAAACATTTGCAATTCATTTTTAGAAGAGTCTTTTCAGTACACCCCATGTTCTTCTTACACAAGGGGCAGGTAGGAAACAGTGAGCAGCATTATAACACAAATGGAGCACAAACGATAATTCATTAATGAACAACAGCATAAGACTATGTGAGAAGTAAGAGAAGTTCTAATCAACATTAGAGAGAGAGAGAGGAAAAAACATTTTAAATGGTATTAAAATCCATTTCCTCTGTCTTCTGAAGCAGTTGTTGAATTTTTGGCCTCTTTACAATGTAAAATATGCAGTGCTGTTTTTAACAAGCTGCAGCCTGGGACACCTGAGGTTCAGTTACCAGCCCTGGGGAGGATCCTGTGTGCTCACAGACAAGTTAACCAATTAATCAGTACATTGCTTTCTCTATGTATTAAATGGGTACAGGAATACCAGCTTTCTTCTTCCTTATCTACACAAGGACCTGGAACAGCTGACTCAGATCGGGGAGAAATGCCACTAAACTGTATGAGTTTTATGCCTTTCTAATGAGATACAGAATATAAACTCCCCAGGTTTTCTTATCACATATACCAGCATCTCTTCTGCAGTGCCTCCAGTCTCAGATGGGGCAAGGATGTGCTACAGAAACACAAAGATTAAATGCTCTATTTGCTGCTTCAGTAATTTACAAGCTTTCATGCACAGCAAACAAAAAGTCATTGCTCAGGCTGAACACTAAAGGTTTAGGTTTACACTAAAGGTTCGTACAGATGGCTAAGGACCCCTTTTTACCCAGAGTTAGTAATAACTCTGCTGCATTAATGCCTTATATTTTACCAGCACTTAAAGATATTCCTTAACTAACACTAACTGGCTGCACTGGCTGCCCAGTAGAAGCCATAATCACTGTCCTGAAATTTTACAGGAAATAGGTTATCAATTTGACTGTAAATGCCTCTGAAGTACAGTGATGTTACTGTATATGAGGGGTAGTAGGAACTGCTCGTTTTACCTCCGTTGTTCAGGCTGTTCATAAGCAGCGAAAACAAAACCTCAGCCAGAGAGGCCACTGAATGAAAAGAAATTCAAAAGTATTTGAAGAGGAAAACCCTTTTTTCTTAGGTCTTCTGTGTTTTATAGATAGTCATTTACTTAGAAATATTTTTTGCAGTGAATTTTTACAGCCACAGCTTAGGCAGTGCTTCTGTGGATAAATGGTTAAGAGCTATTTTTCCATAAATTAGCAAGAGAGAAAACCCATAAAATTTGTCATCAGACTTCAAAAGTGTGCTATTTTCAAGCAGTACAAATTGTGACTGGCTCAGCACCATATGGTATTTAATTTTCTCTAATGTATGCATGTGCACAAATTGCATTTAGGTAACTAGAATGCTGTCAGTCTGAAGATAATTCTACATATACTCTAACAGGTAGAAGGCAAAGGTCTCTGATAATCTCTGAATCATTTTAAAAGATGGTCTTTTTATTCATGCACTCATTAAAGTAAACATGATGAAATGTTAAGAGTTAGGTTCTTGGCTAGACCTGAGACTTATTTTTTTCTGAAATATGGCATGATTCAAAAGAAATGATCAAAATAAATATATATGGTTTTAAAAAAAAAACCCACTGCCCAGAATTTTATTATATGTAGTCTTCATGGAAACGTGATGAATATCTTCCACTGAAGGATAATGCCCGTATCATACCTTGCCATAGTAACATAACACAACATAGTACTAAATCAGAAGAAATCAGTGAGATCTTTTGCTGCTTTAGGTAGGAATAATCTGTGGAAATTTGTGCTGTATTTTTCCCCATTGTTCTTTGAAGGTTTTGGGAAGTAAAGCACAGCAGCTAGAACCTGAGCGGGAGTAATGCACACTTGCTTTCTTCATTATTTACAGTTACACTCTCACATACCATTGAGGGTCTGCTGTACATCATTTAAGTGTGAAAAATGGAATTGACTATATAATTTCTATTTTATTTATTTTTATTTGTCATTTTATTTTTAAAACATTTTTTTGTAACTTTATTACTTATTAATGGTTGATCAGCCAGTTAAAATTTCACTGTGAATTATGTTTTAGAAGGAACATAACTTACTTTTAAAGAGTTTGTATTTGCCTAGATAATCAGAAATCACTTTTGTGATAAGATTATTTTGCTATTTGACATGGATCAATGTTAGTTGAAACTATGATTGGCACTTTCACCAACTTAAATCCAGTCATCACTTTGTCAGCCTTCACTACAAGGCAAATGCCAGGGATAGAGTCAGAATTTGGTCAGGAAGAAAAAATTGAACATGGACGTGTGCTGTGTAATAGAATGATACAGTAGAGAGGATACAAGGAACACGAAAGGGGGGAAAAAAAAAAGCAACAAAAAAAACCCACAACTGCCAGATGGCTAGTGAAGAGATACTCCGCTTTGTACTTAGGATAGTGCACATTGCAGCTGTCACTAAAAAATTTAAGGCAAAGACTAAAATGACACCCATCAGTGGAATTCAAATGATAAATGAGACAGATTGGAAGGAATGGGAATTTGAAATGCATTGATGGCACTCTTCTTTCTTTGAAGTTGTGAGCCAGTGACAAATGGCCAAAATCGGAGTAATATGTAACTGCCCTGCCAGTTAGCCAGGAGCAACCCTCTTCTTTCAAGTTATGAAAGTGATACTGCCTAGAAATAGCATTATTGGGAAATCTATCCAACTTTTGGGCTACCAACCATGATTAGCAGCTGACCTGGAGCTTTCCACATGCATAGGCAGTCTTACGCTGTAGCTAAGGCTATCTTATCTTCAATAGAGATGTAAATATTGTATAGATAGCATTGCAGTGATTTAGAAAAACTAATTTTATTGAAATATAAAATCCTATATTAGCATATTCTCAAAATGGAAATTAGCATCATTCTACTGAATATTATTGCTGTATATAAAATCAAAGAAAAAAAAAACCTAAGCCAAGATAGAGTATTTAAGGAGATTTATTTCTATGAGATGAAACTTTTCATAAACATATTCCATATGATTTGATATGTAGGAAGATCGCAAACATGCTATAGTCAAATATCACTGACTTCCAAGCAGTAAATATAGGTCTGTGATCAGTAAGGCTTAAAGGTCTGAAAATGAATGAAAGTCCAAATCTGGGTCATACACCAACTTTTCAATAACTTTATTAGGTTGCTCATAGATCGATGTTTCTATGTGGAATATTTGAAAATACTATTATCTCAGATGCTCATTCATAGACCATGGGGAAGACTGTTTGTGTGAAGATCCTATTCTGTTTTAGTGAAAAATCACCCCTAGCTCATGCTATCTGCAATGGCACTGTAAACTAATGGTGCATATTTTGAACTAGAACTAATGAGGGATACATATGTGTTATCTTTAAAAAGCCATCACTTTATTCTTTTTGTTTGTTCATGTGAATTTATCACAAGTTCCATGATGTTTGCTATAGTCTGAGTTCCTGAAATCACCTGATCACTTGGAACCTCAGCATGTGCTAAAAATAAGTAGAAGATATATGATTATGAAGAAAAACCGAGACAAAAAAAATCGACCAAGTACACATTAACATCTTACCAATGATAAAATTATTTTTAAAATATATTAATGGCTAGGCAGACAAAAAAGAGTTTTAGGGTCAGATAGCCAAAGAAATCAAACACCTCTCAAACCCTCGCTGCAATCCGTTGTGATCAAAAGGTAAACTAGGAAGTCTATACTGAAGTATAAAGGATATTGTGGTATAAAGGAGCACTTGGAACAAAATCATTGTGCAGAAGCTGAATATATTCTTTTAAGTGATGTTCACTGTAAAGGAAACAGTTTTGCATCTGGAATCCCTTCTTGGATTAGATGATGGAGGTACTTCAGAGATGATCTATGTAAGACTGAATCACTGTAATTATATACAAACATACAAAATGAATGTCGCAACTGACCAGGACTAGGTGGTATTCATCTGAGAGTTCAAATGGAATTCAGTGGTGAAATAGATAAATTGCTAAAAGTAGCATGTAACCAGTCATGTATAACTCAGTACAAGAATTCCGAAGGGTGGCAGATGTGATGCTGATTTTCAGAATAAATTCTGAGGGATCAGGGAAAATATAGACCTGAAAGTCTGACTTCTATGCCAAGCAAATTAGTGCAAAATATAAGAAAGCATAAATTATTGGTTATCTGTGTATATTTGGGAAGATAAGGTCCACAGATTTCTGTGAAGAATTTTGCCCCAGAAATCTAATGAAGTTTTTTGACAAAGTCAACAAGTGTGGAAATGACAGTGATTAAGTTCATAAAGCCTCTGTGGATTTCCAAGACCTTCCACAAGGGCCTTCACTGTCATTGCGGAAAACAAGCAGCCATCACACCAGTGCGTTTATCCATTCATAGATAAATGTATCTGGTTAAGAGATCTGAAACATAAAGTAGGAGTGAACTATAAATTCCTGTGGTGTAGGGAGATTTGTACTGCAGTTCTGAGCTATTCAATATCTTTATGAATGTCCTGGAAAGGAGGTTGGCGGGGAGGCGACCATGTTCTTCATGATACAACGTAATTCGAGATACCAAGGCTGGTGGCAGATTGTTAAGGATCTTACAAACTGGACATTGAAATGGCAGACAAAACAGGTAGGTGTGAAATGACATAAAAAAGAGGGGCTTGCAGCTGACTATCACCACCCAGGATCAACACTTTGGAGTTACTATAAACAGTTCTGTGAAAACAACAGCTAAGTGCTGGATAGCAGTAAAAAACCAAATTCAAGTAAATATGCAGTGGGAACCATTAGGAAAGGAGGTGGTTCTTCACACAGCAGGTGGAACTGTAGAATTCTTTGCCAAAGACTTTGTGAATGTGAAGGCCTTCTGTGAGTTCAGAAGATGACTGACTTAGAAGAGACAAGGGGAGACTGCAAAATACTCAGGAAATCTCCTCACCTGAAAATACCTGGAGTTATTATCCTATATTCTTGCTGTGTTCTTACACTTCCTCAAGTGTCTACTTACTGGAAACTTACCTGTCTCCACTACAGAGATAGATTCTTGGTCTGAACTAGAATGTTGTTCTTATATTCATATGTTAACTTGATTTTAGATCCCATTTAAAAAAAACACAAGAAACACAATAAAATAAAAGTCACATGATACTCCATATAGCACATTTAGGAAGAAAAACTCCCTCATCTATCTTCTCAACTAGTGATTTCCTACTCTGAAAATCTGTTTCTATTTTAGATGGTAGCATGCAAAAGAAAATAATTTTGGATTTCCATGAAAAATTAATTTTGGGAAAGAACAGAGCAGATCTGAGAACTTTAGGAAAAGACAGGATGTTTGAAAATGGCTCATAGTGATAGAGGACAAGAATTCTTTTAAATATATATATATACACCTAACTCAAGACGTGAGTAAGAATTAACAGCATGTTCAGCAGAAACTGCAGGAAACCAGAAAAGTCTTGAGTTAATGACCCTTTGTTTTAAAGGATCATGGATCATCTGTAAAGAAATAGTGTCTTAAAAAACTCAAGAAAATTAGTGCTTCCAATAAAAATGACATCACACCAACAAGAACAATGATTTACTGGCAATAAACAAAGGCTCTTCTCAGAGGGAGTCTACTGCACTAAAGACTAAGTAAATGCTAGAGTAGCTAATACTTTTTTCCAATGTATGTACAGCAAAATGTATAGTCAGTGTTTTACCCTCTTAAGTGCGTCAAAGTCCGAAGGCTAATGTCAGAAAGAAATACCAGAAAATGGAGGTACAAATCCATTAAAAAAAAAAAAAAAAAAAAAAAGAGGTATTGCTTTTATTAAATAATTTGATGCTTTCTGCTTAAAATTGCAATTCATTTTTTTTCTTAAGGTTGCATTTATTTGTAACTGCTGGAAAAAGGGTAAGAAGGAGAAAGTAAATGAAAGATAATGATATCCTAAGTGCTATATTTAAATGCAGACTCCCAGGCTATTTGATTTTCTGGATTTCTGAGTTGGTTTCTTTGTTTTCTTTTGTTTTTTGGTTTTCCTTTTAGAGAATTTTAAACCTGCATAACTAAGTTTTTGAGTAAAAATAATTATCTAATATGTTGGTGGTTTTTTCAGAATAGCTTCTCACTGGCAAAATGCATTCTTTAACAAACTATATTTAACAAAGTTGCAAAGCCTCACATACTGTAGAATTTATCCCTAAAGATGTGCACAGAGATCTTCAGAAAATCACTATGATAGTAAACAAGAGTATTCTAATTATATAGAAAATAAGGTCAACTAACTGCATACTCACCAAAGGCCATGTCAGGCAAGTTTTATCTTGTAAAATTCTATTTAGAATTAACTATATTAGGGGAAGAGTAGACAAGATGTGCAACAAAGCTGAAGGGAAAAATAAAGAGTTGAGTATGGAAATACAAAGATGGCATGCTTATGTTCAGTTCTCCTGATGCAAACAGACTAAGAAAAGAATGAAGGAACTCTGATTAGGACTTGCAAAAAAGTTGTTACAAAAACATCACGAATTGAACCACGTGGGTTAACAGTTTCATCATAATTAGGAAGAGAAATGTCAGGTAAGAAATTCTGTATTAACTAGCATTCACAAGAGAATATCATGTTTATCCTGAGGAAGCATCATTCTATCTGCACACCACTTGATGTGCAGCACTAACAAGCTGGTAAAAACATTTTTGCTGAAAACAAGGACAGGTCTGGGCAATCAGCTGAGCTGAGCAGTTTTAGTCTCCCTGTATTAGCAACAAGATTATCCATTTACCTTTTGGAATAAACTGATAGAGGGACTGTCTTAATAAAAGAGAAAAGAAATATTTATAGATATTTCAAGCACGCATATAACAACCGATGATGTGAGAATGGCAGTGTTAGCTCCAGAGGGACTTTCCTGAGCAAAGGAATGACAAGGACACAAGTAGAATAAATCAAGACCATTCTCAAAACAGCCTGTCTATGACAAAAGCAGTCAAATACAAGTGATATGTGTACTCATCAAGATGGTTAGCAGCAGATTGAACAAGCAGCTGAAAGGAAAACTCTTCTAGAACTATATAGAAGACCCTTGAGAACCTGCTGTATAGTATCTCGTAGGTGAAATAGCTTTAACTTCTCCACTAAAATAATTGTTTTGTGAGACCACAGCTTGGCAACAGTCATGAAAACTGCAGCAAACTATTGCAGCCAATAATGACAGCACTCTGATATGCCCCAGTACTCACATTTAATGGTCCTAGTAAGCAAGTCACCACTCAAGCAAACTTAAAAATGATTTAG
Organism: Rhea pennata; assembly: GCF_028389875.1. NCBI lineage: Eukaryota > Metazoa > Chordata > Aves > Rheiformes > Rheidae > Rhea > Rhea pennata. The sequence goes on from NC_084663.1 coordinate 18,274,202, forward strand.
GAACCTGTCATTAAGTAGGAGCTTTGATTCATAGACCCTCTTGTACTCTGCCAGAAAGAAAACAAAATGTTGCTCTAACTGAAAAGAATCTAGCAGCATTTGTGTTTGTTACAAATATACTTTATAAATATGAATATTAATTATAAAGTACCATTAGATCACATATCATGTATGTAATAATTTTAAAACATCTGGGAAGAGCATTTAAAGGCTATTCTAGCTACTTCAATTGCAGAAATAGATTTTCAAACCTCATCTAGAAAATTTAATTGCAGATAAAATCATCTAGTTATACAAGAATCAGATAAATTATTTCAGGGAAAAGTAGTTTATATTATTGAGTCAATCCTTCTGTTTTTTTTCAGATCTGTTCTACAATTAAAAGTGTAAGATGGTCATATTGAGAATCTCTGACCTCAACCATATTTGGGTATGAAAGCAATTACAGCTTTATACTAAAATTTGTATGTCTAATGATTTATTTCTAGCAAGAAGTACTTTTTATAGAATCACATGAAAACAATAAAGAAAAAATATCTTGAGACAGGCAAATAATGTGATGGCCAAGTGTGACTCAACATACAGAACACTGCAGGAGACCTTTATGACCTTATAAGGACCTTATATTTAAAATTATACAAAAGGGTTGAAGGTTGAAGATATATATAGAGATATATATAGAGAGATATATGTACGTATATATGTATTTACTTTGGCATATACACACAGATTTAAGGATCACTTTTTCCTATTTCTATAAGTTTTATCTCTCCCTTTTATGTCAGGCCATTCTGCCATTGCTAAACTCAATATTTTGTCTTCAACACATGACATAGAATAAGTAGTAAGTGATTTCATTCCACAAGCAGAGAAATGCTTGGCTTTGAGTGATCTTAAAAGAGGAAAATCAGGCATGGATACTCAGCCAAATGGAATGACTAAAAGACTATTCAGATGGTACAACCTACAATTTGCAATATGACTGCATCAGATAACAGCAGTTTTAAAGCTGGGAAATTCAATACAACAGGCAGAAAATACGGTCCTTCATAGTGATTGGTTGACAGGGGGCTGACAACAATTCTTCTCTTCTTATTGCTGTGACCCACTGACTCCAAAGAACTCACGAAGGGTTAAAGTAGTTATAGGAAAAACTGAAATGGTAATAGGAGCAGACAGCAAAATTCTTCCTTCTTGAAGCTTCGTGTGGAAGCCGTACATGTAACTGACAGTACTTAAGGTCACAGCTACAAAAGCCAGAGTCTTGCCAGATGATGGTACTGAGAAGTGAAAGGTACACATCTAAAAACTGCCAGCTGAGACTTGGGCAAATAAGGAAAGTAAGAAATGCACCACCAGTGCTTGTATCTGAGGAATGAGATCACTTAGTGAGTATCATTACCTCATGACTGGATGGAACAGTCACAACATCTGAGAAAAAAAGTGACACCAAGAGTCAGATGTGCTTGTCAGTTAGATATCAAGAGATGCTGGGCATCTGGGAGTGGTTTTGTTAAGTGCAACCTTTGCATGACACAAAAAACTATTAATCATAATATCTCAGGCATTAAAAAAATCCTCATACCTCAGGTCAGATGGTGAAGATAACGAGAAGCTGCTTAATAGGAGGGGGTTTAGGAACATGGAAGGGAAAGTTAGTACGATGTCCTACATTTTCTTTAAAAGTAGCTATGTATAGTCATCAGAAGACTGTTAGACTGTTGGGAGGAATATCTTACGTGATTCAGGTGCTTGCTCAGTCTTCAATGCTACAGTACTGTTAAAAGGTATTACTTTTTGCTATGTAATGGAGATCTCTAAGTCTAAATCATATATATAGCTGTAGCTATATGTGTATGTGTGTATATATATATATATATATGTAGCTATAGTGTCATTGTAGGTTGCTCACACACACGAGCAAATTTAGAAGCAAATACAGATTCTATCCCTCTCCTCCTTTTTCTATGTAATAGCAAGTCTGGAATCTGCTGCTGTAGGGAGCTACCACACTGTGTAAATATCATAATTATAAAAAAAATGCCTGAAGAATTTTATTAGCTTATTTAATTGTTGTAGTGCAGTCTAATGAACAAGCCATGGTTGTGATTCCAGACACCTGGACTATGTGCCTTTCATTTAGGCTAAAGAGATGGCTTTCCATCAGTAATATGGCCTCCTTACTTTCAAAAAGAGTCTCCTTCTACTGCCATGTTCTGACAATGTAATGACATTATTTGTGATATAACTTCTAATTAATGAAAATCTAATTATATTTTCAAATAATTTTAAAGTAACTGAAAACATAATCCCTTTTCCAAACAAACGGTAGTAGTGATGATATCCCTGGCAGCATCTGTGGAGGTAGGAGAGAGGTAAGAGGACAAAAGATACATAATAGTAAAAAGGTAGGCCTAGAAGAGGGGGAAGGTGCTTCAGGATCTATGGCAAATGGAGAGAAAAATATTTAAAGGTATCAGAGAAGCAAAGATGTCTCCAGTGATATGGTTTGTGGTCTGACAGTAGGGTCTCTGTAGGCAGTTAGATCAGTAGACAGCTGTGAGGGGTAAGGATATAAGGAACGGATGAGACTGAATCTATATTTGAATATCATGACTATTTCTGGAAGAAATGGAGAGAACTCAAAGGCTAGCACTAGTTGGCTGCCATTTTGATCACTAGGTGCTCAGTGCCAGACAGCTATATATTGTGGCAAAGTCCCTATAAGTGCAGGTGTTGGCCTGTGTGAGGGCATTCTCACATGCCCACCGGAAAAAATTATGTGAGCTCTGCAAAGACAGAAAGCTGTGAGATACAAAGTTGCTTTGTGAGTTACTCCAGTTGCTTAGATTGATAAAGTTAGAGAGGAATGGGGAGAACATTTCTTGTGAGACTTGTGTTCGGAAATTAGCTATAGCCCTGAGGTGATGGGCTTGCTTCAAACCTAATGCATAATGTCAACACAGCACTAGTACATAGACTGGGGAAGCAGGTTGCCCAAGTTTTCCAGAGGGACAGAGCTATGGAAAACCAGGTAAGATGAGAGAGTGCGTCATGAGCATAGACATTACACGTCTGTTCCCGCTAGAACAGCAGATTGCCTCAGTGAGCTGAGCAAGGAGTCGCAAAGTCCAAGCAAACGTACACTAATATTGCAGCAGCAATAGCAGTAGATGATCAGATGACATCTTTTTAGTGTTAACTTCCATTACTATATTAATCTATCAGAGGGTGCCAATTATGTGCTCACATATTGATTATTAAACCTGCCAAGGCTAACTCTCTCAGCTTTTAGGTGCATGTATTTATCTATATATATCTATATATGGAGATAAGAAGACACACACGAAAATATTTACTATCGCTCTTTGTGCACCCATTTCTGTAGGTACAATAGTGTAATAACAACAATATTTAAGAGCGGTCAATTAAAAATAAAGGGAAAAAACAGTTTTATATGAGGTGAAATAGAACTCCAAATGAGAGAAAAGCATTATTTTTAGGGCAGAAGTGACTAGGTAGATCATCTAGGCTGATTTGTATTTCAAAACCACAGCTTTGGTTCAGTTACCAGGATTTTTGAAAGTAGTATTCAGTCTTGTTTTGTATACATCCGGATATGGAGAATCCACCACTTGCCTTGCTCCACTTGCTGTAGAGGATTTTCACCCTGCACGCAAAAAAAGTGCCAAACAACTAATTTCATTTTGTCTGCCTTAATCCCCATATCTTTCGTTCTCATTATGTTGTTTACTGCTATATTAAAGAGCCCTCTACTCTGTCTGTGAAAGTACTTGGAAACTATGATCAAATAACCTCTCAATCATCTTTTTGTTAAAAGTCTCTCACTGACCATTAAGTAATTTTTCTGTCTCTTCTGACATACAATTCTCCAAGATTTCTTTCCTTTGTAAAATATGATATTAGAACTGCAGTATTGTATGTAGTATTTATGTAGTGTTCCCCTATTGCTGTAGAGTAAGTCATTTCCTACTCGCAACTTCCATCTTCATGCAGACAAAGTTCACTTTAGCTCTTCTTCCAGAATATCTTTCTGGGAGCTCTTTGTAAATTGTTTGTCCTCTACAACTTGCACAAATCTATTGTTGAAATGTAATTGCTTATTTTTTTGTTCCTAGATATTCCAAACTTACAGTATGTCATGAACTACTTGACAGCTAATGTTTTTATATTTTGTATGAATCAACACCCATCCAACTCATATTCAAGTTTGAATTTTTTCAATGAAATATTATTTAAAAAATAATATTTATTTTTTTATAATTTTTTTCAAGGCAAACATATTTTTCTATCTTTCTTTCCTTTACCACAAGAATTGGAAGCCTGTCTTGGAGCTCCAGCACACAAATAGCCTTGCAGACACTTCTATTTAAATAGTACGATTATTGGGACAATGGTCATTTTACTGATCTGTTCCTTTGGTTAATGGTGCCTGGGGAAAGATATTTATTATAACAGTATATCTAGAAATGTACAAAATATAGAGAAATGTGTGCTCTCAGAATTTACTTTGATCATCTCAAGGGTTTTGCAACAGTGCTGTACTTATCCTGCATTGCCTTGGCTGTCAATACATCACTGTTGTTATGTTTTTACAGCAACAACAGTGAAGAAGCTCAGAAATGGCATTAGAATTCCAATTGAGAAGTTCTTTCAATACTGGTCAGCATAAATAGTTGAAATGGTGTGTTGTATTTTTATATACTCTGCAGCATTTCCTCCAAGGGGCAACTTTCTATTCACTTATTATTGTGTAGCTTATAAATTGTAGTCTGCATTTCCTCTATCAAAATGTACAACTAGTGACATTTAACTGTAAAGAAATATATCCCTAGACAATGAATATAGTCAGAAATTACCAGCTGAATTTAACTAAGAGAATGATCTCATATTGATGTAGTGCATAAATTCTCAAGTGTGGGACAATGGCCACCATTTATTAACGTTTTATCTCCATATTGAAATGCTTGACCTTGCTTCAGCAGTTTCATGGCTAGCAAGATCTCTAGAAGTCCAATTTTTCCCTCTAGGGGAAAAAAAATAAAAAAAAAATAAAAAAAAAAATAAAAGCAGTTATGTTGATGGGAAGAAATACAACTGAGATGTAATTTTTCAGTTTTTCTTCAGATGTAGCAGAAAGATGAATACCTGTATAGCATTAAAATTCAGATAATAAAAAGACCAACTACTATAAAATTAGGGAAAGAAAATATTTTGAAATATGTACCCGCATTGTACAGAGGTGAAACACTGCAAGTCATTTGATGAGGAAATAAGAGGCAGAATTTTTTAGTTATGTGAATGCCTAAAGTCACAGGTAATGATTGCTTACTATTCACCTACGTTTCTCAGAACAACTGGGCAGGTATGCAACAAAATCTCTGGACAACCAATGCACTGAAGGTGGAATTTAGAAATCTAAGTTCAAGTCACTAATTCAAGAAACATAAGCCTCAGGTCCTTCAGATCTTGAAGAGTTCGACATCTGAGACAGAAATTTCTTCACATCTACTCTCGGGGCTTTTCTTCTACTTTACATTAGAAATATCATTGAATTAAAGATTAAATGATAGAGAGAAGAGGGGTAAGAACTGCCAGAATCCCATTCCCAGGTGGGTGCCCTAACTGTGCGCTAGGCATTTAAGGGCCGAAAGTACTGCCAGGACTCTCTGGGGATGAATCTTGGCCCTAGAGGTATATCACCTCTGTTGTAGGGAGATACCTAAGGTGTGCTGGAAACAGGCTCGGATGTACTCTTCTCTTTGCTAATTCAGAGCTGAGTAAGAGAGCCTTGCTGTCTACCGTGTGGTGTATACAGAGCATTGATGCCTAGTTTAGCGCTGTCAATTCTTCTCCCAGAACTAGGTGTCTGACTCTTTAAGCATTGCAGAGATACATGTTCCCCAAGGATGTCTGCCTACAAATTTTGAAAGCCACACAGGCATCTTAAAAATAATAAAACAGTAGAAAATCCAGATAACAACAGCAAAAAGTTGCTAGTCCCAGCATTACATAGAAAGGAAAATAAAATTAGTGTTTGGACCAGAAATTCAGAGCAGCTACTTTTACTGGGGACCAAAATGTCTACTTCTATATAGAACTTTAATTTAGCATCACCACCTGACAGATGGACTCCCCAGCAGGGACTTAGCCTTCTTTTTTCTTCATGTTTGACAGACCCACACAGTTTAAAAAGAAGTCTGAAACAGTGAGGTGAGTATTTTTTCAGGATGGAAACAAGGGACTAGTTTCCAGGCAAGCTAGTATAGAGGCAACTTTATAAGTCAAGTTGTGACAGATTAATTAATGGGATTTGTTCTGAAATGATTTATGATAATATAGAGGAAAAGACTGATTTCATCTCTGCACATCCAAAAGGCAGCTGAAAGCATGAAGAATTGTGTACTCCAAGTATTACATTGTTTCTTTGGGCTTGCTCCTTTTAATGACTGTTTTCTTTAAATTGGAACAAAAGATCCATAAAGCTTCTGTTTGATGCTCATGCAAATGTAACATTTTTATTAGTCCTGAAATTGCCATCAAGAGACATAAGCTGTATAATCTTATTGACAGTAGCCAACTAGCCAAAATAAACCAGCTAACGTAGTCCTCAGAACTCAGAAATTCAGAAAATGAGAGACAGAAGCAGTAGCCCAAAGCAAGAACACAGAAATGTCACTGCATAAGGAGAGGGAAAAAAGAACATGATTCACAAGAAGAAAGGGAATTGCTTGGAAATTACAGCTCCAGAAGCTACCATATGGGTATTAGCATTCTGCTGACCTAGTAAGATTAATTCCATATATAGGCTCTGTTCAAGAAGAAACTAAATAGACTAAGACTCTTTAGGGTGAAAAAATGATATGATAGAGTCTATGCAGTCATGATTACTACAGAGTAGGTGAACAGAGTATGAAGTTCATACTCAAATCAAATTTAACTGAGTGTTAAAAAAAAAGAGGTACTTCTTTGCTATACAATGCTCAATTACAAAACGATTATATAGCTTCAAAAAGGAATTACATGAATTGCTAAAAGAAAGATAATCTTGTATTATTAAATCTAAAGACATTATCTTCAACATACTTAAATTTGATCACAAAATGGTGGGGGCTGGGAAAATATCCATATATGGTTGTTGTGTTCCTATATGCTTGTCTAAACATTCGTTATAGGCTGTTGTCAGAGGCAGCATTAATCATTACTCCCGCAAGGCTTTATTACTCTTCCTTGTTTTGTTGTATGATTACTGTGCAGGATGCAAAGTGTTGGCAGGAGTGGAAGGTCTGTACTAGGTTTTAAGGAATGCAGAGATCATTAAAAAAATCTAGTCTGCACTACTGCAGAGTATAAACCATCTGCACTATGTAATATCTGTGTCTAGTCTATGACTTAATTAAAGTGGAGCATCTCTACTGGAAAGACAGATAAAAGTTTTCATGTTCTGGAGAGGTACTTGAAGAAGCAATAACAGCTGGGACTGTTCAGCCTGGAGAAGAAAAGTCTGGGGATCTTGTCAGTGTGCGTAAGTACCTGAAAGGAGGATGTAAAGAGAATGGAGCCAGACTCTTCTCAGTGATGCCTAGTGACAGGGTAAGAAGCAATTGGCACAAACTGGAACACAGGCAATTCTATCTGAACATAAGGAAAAACGTTTTTACTATGAGGGTGACTGAGTGCTGGCACAGGTTGCCTAGAGAGGTTGTGGAGTCTCCTTCCTTGGAGATATTCAAAAAGAGATATTCCAGACAGTATCCTGGAAAATCTGCTTTAGGTGCCCCTGCTTGAGCAGGGGAATTGGACTGGATGATCTTCAGAGATCTTTCCATCCGTAGCCCTTCTGAGATTCGGTGATTCTGTTTAATGCAGACAGACCTCAGCTTGATTATTTTGACGACAACGTTCTTCTGAAATTGACCCACTGAATTGCATGTGCAGACAGGCTGTTCAACATAAGAGTGTATCTCATGAGCAAAAACATCTTGAGACTGTTAATGAGATTGTTTTAAAATGAAATTATAATATGGTAGAATAAACTTTTGATATATGTTATACTTTTAATCAGAAGTAAGGTAAGTTGCAGTTGCTTTTGAGTTTCAAATATAGTATGGGCAGAAATGAACAGAAACCTGAGAAAAGAGAAATTACATTGATGAATAAGAACTTTACAGATATTTAGAGAATTGTAAGGCACTGTGAAGCTTACAACAATGGGGCTCAGATTATTGCATCATTTATTTTGTCTGTTTCCTTTGATTTTGATTCTTGATTGATGAGAGAGTATTTTCCAAACAAGTTATCTTTTTCCTTTCCTGCCAAGAAGCAGACCACAATTTTCTCTGCTTATTTGTTTCTGAAATTTTTTGTTGGTATCTTGAAAAAACTTAGATTTTTTGCATGAAATGTAACTTTTCAAGAAATCAAGCTCTCTTGTTTTGTCATGATTGCCCAGGTAAGTTGCATGCTGCATTTCTTGTCCGATATTTGAATGATTACAATTATTAATGTAGAGAGAGGAAAAAAAAAAGGTCAGTCTATCTGGTTGAGCAACCCTTCCTATAGAGGCTATCCAGAATGGAAATTTCAGAGAAAATAGTGATTATTTAAATAACAACAACAACAAAAAAAAAAACTATTCAGAAAAGAGGACTATTTCTGAACCATAAGAACAACACAAGTAGACATGTGGACAGTAGGAGATCCTTAGGAAAGATCTTTAGGTACAGAGCAAGCCTCCATACCTATTTGTCTAGTCTCCGATCATTTGTAGTTCTTGATCTAGAAGTTTTTCCTGGGTGCTCAGTAACCTTCCTCATGTATTGTTTCCATTTGAATCTATGCAAACTTTTAGTGCCTTTATGATCCTGTGGCAAAGAGTACTTCAAAGAAGTGTATATTGAAATCATAGTTTCATTATTTATCTCCTATCTTAATTTTATATATCAGTTCTTGCTCAGTTTGAGCAGAGGAAGTAAGACAAATTGGTCAAAGAATTAATATTCACATATGTAAATGTAAAATAAATCTTACAATAATATTTATTTCTGTGATTTTTACATTCATTTTCCATTAACATTTCACCACTGACATCTAATCAGTGAACATCGATGAATTAATGCAGAAAGCACATGTGTGTGGATGCTCAATAACAGCTGCTTCTGCTGGTGAGCAGATAATGCCACTAACATGGAATTAAACATGGCCATTGTAGTGTGAAAGACAAATTTGCAATCTAGCCTTCACTAAGTCACCATTGACAGAATAAAATGTTGGTCTTACTATTCTAATAATTATAAGTAGATTTGAAAGGTGATGAGACCAATTAAATTAACAATTATAGATAGAATAACGTCATCAGCTGCTTAATCCATTAAACTACAATTTGATAAACTTTTTTAGGAAAAAAATGGCAATGGCCTCTTTTAGAACTGCAGGCAAACGACTAGGCTGCTGACTGGACCCTGTCCTGAAACTGAGATAAGTGGCTAGGATATGGAGAACTACTGGATGTGATATGAGAAATTGCTGAATGTAAATAACACAGTGAGGTGCCGGAAAAGATTACAGATAGTTATGAAGGTTGGCTGTGTTTCACTGGTGGTAAAGGGAGCGTTACATGAGAGGCTCAAACTGCACAGAATCTTAGAGGGGAGATTTGGAGAACATAGCCTTTTAAGGCCAATTGTGACTATGTAACCATATCATATTATCACATAAAGACAAGATTACGTAGGTATGCTATCAGAAATACTACATTTGGATATAGCTGTAGCAGAACTGGGACAAATAAGGTGGGAAATTAGTGTGGGTTGTTTATTTGGAGGGGGACAAGGACAGAGAAAGAGAGGTAGGACATTAAAAAGGAGGGTCAAAATAAGGCATGTAATCATGTAACCAGGGCTGTCCAGGAGGTACATGTTGGGCAGGCCGGCACCTGGTCATCAGAGCTGGAGCAGGGCAATAAAGCAAGCCTCTTGTTACAACCACACCACATGAGTCACACTCATGCTATGCCATCAGGACACAGGGGTGGAAGTGTGGTATGGTGGAGTGGGGTGCTTCCCTGGAGATGAGAGAATGCCCTGATGGGTGGATGGATTGTCTTCATATCACTGTGTTGGTGCCCATTACAGATCTCATGGCTACTCACTGCTTCATAACAAGCTCCACTGCCAAGGTAAAATCTACCTGAGAGGACAGGAACAGTCCTCATCTCCCCAGGTATCCTTCTAGCCCAGTCTCCTATTTGACAGTGACTGTTGATGCAAAGCAGGGGAAAAGTTTAAGAACAGGGAAAGACAAGGAGCTATTTCCTCCAGTAGGCCTCTCTTCCATTTTTAATCCTATCTTGAGATTACATCTGCATTTTAGCTTTCAGTAATGTTCAATGGTTTTTTCTTCCACGAATCTACCTGACCACTTTTCAAACACATTTATGTTTTTGCCATTCATCACACTCTGTGATAAGGTATTCAGAAGCTTAGCTGCGCATTACACAAAAAAGGTACTTGAAAGTTGATTATTTTGACTTTTTTAGATACAAATTGAAAGGGCAAATTGAGTCACAATTGATAAAGATTGCATTATGTGAAAGTCTTACACCCATTCACATTCAAATTTGACTTGAAAACCCTTTTGAAAAAAACAAGAAAAAGATAATGTGGTGTAGTTACTGCACGTTACACATGCATAATGCACTGCAACATATATTTGGCCCATAAAAATCTAGGTTCCTTTTTGTCTTCCAAAATCTAGAAAAACTGAGCAAACTTTTGTTTGAAATATGACTAGGAAATAATTTAACTCTAACGTGTAAAAGGAGGAAATTCAATGTATTTATTTTTATATGGCAAATTAGAATTGATTGCTGCTTCTATCATAAATCCAACAAAACTGAATTCTTTTTTAAGAGTGAAAAAAGGTATTAGACATCATACATATTTTAATTTTTAGCATAAAGCAGTGAAATAATATAGACACATGATACTAGTCCACTAATTGGAATACAGGAAAATTAAGAATTGGAAAGTGCCTAAACACTACTAAAATATTATTCTATCCCTACCTGGGCGCAAAAACTCAAGAGCAAACAAATCTTTTGTTGTTACAATATTACAGCAGTTGAAGTGGAGAAAGATGAATCGTTTCACAGTCTCATTTTACACTGCAGTATTTACAACATACCACTCCACAGAATGCAACCATCTCTCTTCCCAGTTTATCTAAAAAGTAAAGCTACAAAAATTGCCCAGGTGCAGTCATTACTGTCTGGCAACCTTAAATCAGAAGAATAAAAGTGCATCTAAATCATTGACAGTAAGTATAAAAACCTCTGCCCCTGCTAAACTTGTTTAAAATATATATATATATGGAGAAAGAGAGAGAGAGTACAGAAGTCCAAGTCACAGGAAGCTTAATTTGGTCCTTTAGACATAAAAAATGGACTTTAAAAAGACTTATGTGAAGATCATCTATACACAGAGGAGATCTAGCTCATAACCCGAAACATAAAATGGTATTCCAAAAATATGAGTTAGAATATCTGTCTCAGTCAAAACTAGTGAACAGAAGCCTTTCCATGGCAAGAGCCAGTGATGATAGGAAGTGTCAGTAATGAAATAGTAAATAGAGGTTTGTCATCATCAAAAGTTTGACCTACAGCAAACATGGGAAAATGTTTAGAGGAAATATTCTTCATATAAGTAAGTTTAGAGTTATCAAGCCTTGATAGCTGGGCATTAAACAAGATGGTAAGGTGAAAGGTGGACATCCGTTATATCTTAAGTAAGCTTCCAAAGCCAATGAGAATAAAATCAGACTTGTAACCTAGAGGAAGGGTGTGAAATGGAGTATGGTTCCAAAGTAGCATGGCTTATGGTAAAATAGATCATACTAATGTTATTAAGTGGACTATCAACTACTGTGCACAAAAGTCAGATGTTTTTTATGGTAAGGAAAGAGATAGGCAAATGAATTTAAAGGAAGTGCAGATGCCTGGACCAAAATGTATTGGGCCTGAGTCAGCCCTTATATTTGAAAGAGACAAAATTAAAGGTAACATAAGCTGCATATTATTACTGCAAAATGTGTCAAAAAATCTGGAAAACCTCTGTGATCTGTTTCAGTATTATTGCTTCAGGATATGACTGTATTTGTTCTTAGGATAGAAGATAGGCTGAATCTTCGAAAAGTATTATATTTGTGATAGAATAAAGTACTGGTAGAAGGACAGAATAGGATATACAGTGGACATTTACCACCCATATTTACTGTTATGTGAAATTACAATCAAATGATGCAAAAGTGTTAATGGATGCATTTAGAATATTACCTTTTATATGTACACTTTGAATGGGTATGAGTTGGGTTATTATGATATCAGTGGAGCCACAAATAGTCAGAATGTCTGAAAAATGAGTCTGTCTCTATATATACTTACATATTTAAAATAATAACAAAAATTGTAAATACCCAATAAGATACACACTCACACATAAATAGATATTGAAACTTTACAGCTGAATAGGCTGTACAACATGTCATCAAGAAAAATACTGATTCCCCATCTTGCACCAAAATTATGCTAATGGTCTCTCCCAGTTCTGGACCAACCCCCAAATTTACTTTCCATCTTTTGTTTCTCAGAAGAAAATCTAAGAGTTCAGCTATTGCCTTCGAAACTAACTCCCGTTTAGTTGTCAGATTTATTAAAAGCCCTCCAAAACACATCTTCCTGATGTCTTTCCTCTGGGCTCCATAAGTCTTTTAAATTTATCACAGTTTCAACATCCTTAGTTCTCCATTTGAGTCTCCAATGATTTGTAGCTCTTCCTATGTCATTTTACCTTCTGAGTTCTCATTCCTTTTGTATCTCTGACAAGTCTTTCTTTGAAAGTAGGCAATTTCTTCCTAAAGTTTTCATTTCCTAGAATCACATCTTGTGAATGTATTATGAAGAACTGTTCTCTGTTTTTTTTTTTCAAACTTTCCTAAATGTACACAAGCTGTGTTTATAGACTGTCTTTGTTAATGACTTTCCTTAGTTATCTGTTTCCTTATTCTATGGTTTTACTTTTTCCATCAGACTATCACCTCGGAGGTAACCTTGACTTGAAAAAAGTGGCACTGTCCTGCATGTGCTGTAGGACACAGATAAAGTGCTACTTTCACCAAACTGTGATGCCTCTGCAAAAATATTATAAGTAGAAACACTGTAGGATATGCATTTTAGTACCATTCTTTCCTACGTACTGTTCATTCTACATACATTATCTTCTCCAAAAATCAAATCCTGGAAAAAAATTCGCAGATGCCTCCTACTACATGATCAAATGCCTTTGTACAAATTTATTAGAAATCCATTGACATATAGATAAATGCCTCTATTCAAAAAATTAGTTAATCTACCCACATTTCTTTGGCATATGAATACCCCAGATTTTGTCTTGTGTCTCACATGTGAAAGGTTAATTCTTTTAGATAATGTGTTATAATAAACTGCCTTTTTCCCATCTAGAAGGCACATAATAAATTATTCAAGAGTTTAAAAAACCCTTGAAACTGAAGCACAAGGAGAACACAGAACTTTGAGGCAGTGAAGATCTCAATGGGATATGGAAACACCACAGTATGCAAATTCATATGCCTTGATTTAAATAAGATATTAGCATATTAGTCTGGCATGAATGTATAAATCAAAGAAAATTGACCTTTTACTTTATCTACAATCCTTGAATCCTACAGGAACAAAATAGATGCCCTCGCAATTTTCTCTTCCAATCCCCAGCCCACCTTACAAAAAGATAGAATTTCATGAAGCTGTTAAATGTGGGAACACTATTTCAGAGCCCAGCATCCTGGGGCTAAGCTCTGTCAGATTTGGGAATTAAGCTCATTAAGTTGCTTATAAAACCCTTTTTCTCCTCTGCTAGGATGGTGGTGATGAATGGTTGTGTCTAAGGAACTGCAGTTGTCTTTGATGGACAACCTGCTTCAAATGAGTTGAGGTTCTCGCTTTCTTTCCTTCCCCTCCTGCCTGCTAGAGAGAGTAGCACAAAGAAAGTGCCCTCTCCTACTGTTTTGTCTCCTTGGTACAAACTTTCGGAAAGTGTTTTTTCTTTCCTGTTTTTAAATAAGATTCAAGTTAAGACAAATTTTCAGCATCCTCAAGCTGAGAATAACAGTGTATATAAAAACATAAAAAAGGGATATTGTAGAAAGATTTATAAAAAGACTACTAAAAGACTGAATTTAGTGTTAGAAAGTACATTCTAGATCACCCTTATTTTAAAGAGAAATTGTGTTGTAATCAAAGGTCAGGAAAATTCCTATTCTCCATCCATGTCCCATGACATTAAATATCTATTAATCATTTTAACAACATTGCTAAATGAGTTTGTGTGTATATATACTTAGTCCTTTTACACATTACCCTATTTATTTTTCAAGTTATCTACTCTGTTTGTACAATATATTTATTTAGACAGAAAAATCTAATATACTTTCAAAGTCATAGCACTCTTGATTGAGGTGAAATTTCCAGTATATTTCCACAATAAAATTGCTTTTTCCAGAGAAAGCTTCATTTTGTGAAATTTCTAAGACAAAAACGTACAGACCCAAAATTACCCTGGCCTTTTTCCAGTACTACAAATTCACAATATAAAGGCTTGTTGGTGATATACCATCAGAAACCGTGAAACAAATTCACACAACATGATGCTAATAATGAATTTAGGAAAAGAAAGGGCGGGGGGGGGTGTTGATAAAAGCATCCTTTTTGGAATACAATTTAAAATGATACCAATGGATGAAAGCAGATGGGACAGTGAAATATTTGCAGATTCTAACTACCATCTGGCCATAATTTATTATCCATCTGATTGCAGGTTATTATTGTTTTTCTGCTATCATTAAACACTTGTTATTTATCTTGTTACACCACTTCTGCATTTAACATTGAGACCTTCACAGATTTGAGTGCTGTTATCTACAGTGACCTATAATTTATGTAAGCCCTTTTGGTGTCCTTACTTCTGTTCATCAAGCATCTAAAAGTGAGTGTTACTCTCAGCTTAGATTGCTGATTAATTAATTTCTACCTTCTCTATCCCTGAATTGCAGCCTTGGGTTATGAGTTTAAAGTAATCATTCACTGTTGCATATAGTTTGTCAAGTTAAACTCTGCAAACTTCTGATAGAGTACAATTTCCATGCTACATTTAATAGTTGGTCTCTTAGAAATTAATCCCTTTCTATCTGTGATTTATTTTTTCTTCTACTGCTTGGTGACAAAAATGGATTTTTCCTCCTGATCTGCTGTGATCTGGCTGCAGTATTCGGTGTAAATGACATGACTCCATCTGCTACTTTTTTCTCCCTTGGGTAGTTTTAGCTCTGAAGATTACAGCACGAGCTGGAATCTCACAACTGCAGGTGGCAGAACAACATACAGTTCTAAATAGAGACCAGCAGGATAGGCAAAGTTTGAGTAAAATCTAAACATTCCCAACACTTCCACAGGTACAGAGTACCCTTTCCAGCCCCAAGACATAAGCTTTCCATGAATCACCCAAAGCCAACTAATGGCACCCTCCATTATTATCTTCCATTAGCACAGTCAAGAAAGGTTCCATGATACTTATCCCTTGAAAGTAGTCATGAGTTCAAGCTAATCTGCTGCCTTCTCCTAGTATTACGTGGTCACTGAAGGTGACCCACGTTCTTATCTTTTTTTTGCATGTCACTTTTCCTGAAAATGAGCCTCTTCTCCTCTGCATCAGGCTTCCTAACTTTTTCATGTCTAATGAGGATCATAACTAATGACTTAGATTAACTTTAGTTAAAGAGCCTGTGGGAAATGTTCTACTTCTTTTTCCCCAAATCTGTTTCATCCTGAGTTGAGACAGAAAATCAAGCTGCCAACTCTTCTGACAGAGTGGGATATTAAAATATTTTGATTCACGAACATTGAAATATTTAATTTATATTTCTTAAATGAGCACAGGACATGTATGCAGCTTGATTTGATATTGAGCTGCATCCTCCTAGGTTGCCAAGGAGTTTCAAAGGAATATTTTATAGGAAAAGTCAGACCTTTTACCCTATGATTCACCACAGCTATTTTGATGAGGATGATACTACACTGTAGCGGACTTCTTTGTAGCCTCCATGCTTCATTTTCTCACTCTCAACTCTAATGGATAAACTCTTCACTGTCATTCATGGGCTTCTAGAAACTGGATATAGCCATGGACATCAATAGCACAGAGGTATCTTCATCAGTTTTGCTGATCTTTTTGATATTTTCAGATCCCTTCTAAGGGGTTTTCATCTCTACTGAGATGAAGCTGCAGTAATACCAACAACAGATAGTGGTGTGAGGATCAGGCATGAGGCTGCGGGACAAGTTCCAGGTGGGAGGTCACTTACAAAATAATGCAAAAACTAAGAGATGTAACCCAGTGAGATACTGTCACATGTGGAAATCTTTGATTTGACACCTTTCTGTTCCTCCTATGTGAATTTCTGTTTCTTCGATCTAACCCGATCTCTATAGTCTGTATTTGTGGGGAAAAAAAAAAATGCTGGCCTTTTTTTACAACATCCAGCTATGGAGGTGTTCAAGAATCTCCACAACTAGGGGTGTTCAAAACTCAACCAGACAAGTCCCTGAACAACTTGATCTATTTAAACATACTTTGAGCAGTGGGTTGGACAAGATGATTTCTGGACGTCCCTTTGAGCCTAAACTATTGTATGAGTCTATAAATTAAAGGTCTTCCAGTGTACCAGACTTTGTGCAAGCCTGAACTGTGGCACAGGCATTATACTCCATAGCAGGTAATGGTCACCTGCTTTGAAACATGCAGACATGTAGTTCCAGCTCTACCACTGTGTAGCATTTGCCATACTAAATTGCAATGATTTCTACAGGATTGAAAGTTAAATGTCCTAATTTAAGAAGTCAGTAACTGCAGAAATCCAAATACTACTTGGTCTGACAATACAGATTTGAATTGGGTCATTTTGGCTATGCGTTATGCTTCCGTTTAATTTAACTTCCTTTCTGTCATGCTATTTTTGGACTACATTGTACAACCTTCATTCATTTTGATTCAACATTAATTCAGAAGCATAGTCCTATTTTACTCATCCATGAAACTTCCGTGATTTGAAAGGACCTACTCAACTAGTAAAGAATTTGACAGCAAAAGGGCTGCATACTGTAGTCCTTAGGCAAAGCTATTTCAGTTTAAGTTTTTCTACATTAAAAAAAAAATACATTTTCTTTGTGACATTTTAACTGATGTTTTTTATTAGTGTGGTTTGATTCTACACCACTCTGTGCAGTTGGGGAATACTTTATATTAATAACAGTTATACTCATACAGCGTGCTCATAGGCCCATGTTCTGGATTCTCTGAAAAACAAATTGTGGTCAGGATGAAGTCTCCCTTTAGAAAGCATTTGAGCAAATGGTGAAAAACGCTGCATTCTGGAAGTAAATTCTAAGCAGGTGGATGGGGCAGCAGGAGGCCATATTGAGGAGAAATGGGCAACTTCTGTCTCTCTCATTATATATTTGTCAGCTCCACCTGTTTATGTAATGACAAACAGCCAGACATTAATAACTGCATGGAAAGAATAGCTTCCCATTGAAACAGAGAAGCTGTTTTGAAACTGCATATGAAATTTCCAGTTGTTGCCAGTAATGATCTGTCATATAACTATAAAGCATTTCTTCTGAAGTAGAATAAGTGTGAGTACATTACCAAGGTAAATAGTAAGGTATGGAAACAGTACGCCACTGCAGCCCGGTTAAAGATTCTTTTCCTTTTTACTGTTGGCCACATCTCTCCTTCCTACTTGCCAGTGGCAACTTGTGCTGAAAGTTAGTAGGGATGATAATTATTGACCTGACCATTTCCATCGGCAAGCTGGTTGTCTTTCAAGCCTTATCTAACCTACAAATTCACTGCACATTTCAAAAGGAGTTGTGTTCTGCCTAGTGCAAACTTGCAGAGGAGCTGAAGCGTTGGCTTCCTGAGTGCTGATATCTTAGATTTACCTATATGTAATCTTTACTTTTAGAGCTATGCTTTATCATTAGTCTATTAAAGCAGCATACATGGATTAGTACTCTATATTTGTGTCAGTTTATCCACAAAGCACAATCATCTTGTTTGTCAGCTGTTAGATGGTTTATTCCATTACTCACCTGAGACATCTGCTTTGCCGGAAAATCAGTCATTTGCTATTAGTTCTTAAGGACTAAACTGTAGGTTCAACTTTAGTTAATCCAAGTTGTTTGCTCAGAGATTTTTCTAGTCACAACTCCACTCTAAAGTTCTATTGCAGATTTATCCTGCAGCTAATTAAGAAGCTGTTTTTATGATTCACTTTAGCGGGGCTGAGACACAAACAGCTCTGCAACAAAACAAACCTCCTGGAGTAAAGTGGGACCAAATTGCACTCTCTCAGCTGAAAGAATGACTTAGTTACTAAATAAAATGTACATAATTCTCTCAGGGCCTGAAATAAAGTGTTTGCTTTTGCTTTGAGGCATGTTATTAATAAACCTAAATTTAAAAAGATATTTATAAGTAATTAAAAATATATATTTTCAAATTGGACTTCTGGCAAAGACAGAGAGAATTCTGGAGTGTATAGTCTCTGTGACAGAACAATTTTCTAGGTATTTGAGGAGGAATTTAAATAATAGTCAAAAGAGTTACTACCAGAAGAGGGGAAACACATTTATTCTGCCTTTACAGGTAGACAGATACACTCAAGAACAGGTCAGGTTCTTGTAATTATTGATTATTCTATCACTAAGGAAAGGATCAGTGTTTTCTTAAATGCCACAAAAACTCTAGGAGAGCCCTTGAATCAAGCATATTTGTTTATCATTTACAGACAGTGTATTATTCATCCTGAAAAAAGTGTTACTGATTACGGCAGGGGAAAAAATCTCTTTGATTTAAAATTCTCTGATACCTTCCTGTAGTTAGAGTCCATGCTGTGACTCTTTCACAGAAAACGCTCACTGTAAAGCTAGTAGGAATTCAATTTGTATTACCTGACTAAGATTAAGCCTTAAATATGTCTGCTCTTGAAGAACTGTATCTAAAAATATACATTGATTTGTTTTTACCAATAAGGAAATTAATTATTATATCCTCATGTGCTGCCATCAATCACTACTTAAATGAAGATCTTCTTCTTTTTCTTCTTCTTCTTCTTCTGGATCTTAC
This sequence comes from Rhea pennata, assembly GCF_028389875.1. Lineage (NCBI taxonomy): Eukaryota > Metazoa > Chordata > Aves > Rheiformes > Rheidae > Rhea > Rhea pennata. The sequence goes on from NC_084663.1 coordinate 18,293,479, forward strand.
TACTGTTACTCAGAATAATACTAGGCACCACATAAACATAGAACCTTTTATCAGTGATCATGCTAAAGTGGAGTACATGCTTTGCATGTCATCTTTTTAACAGCATTTGACATATGAAGTTAAGAAGAAGACCATACTACAATGGAAAGTATAGGAAAATATAAGGAATTTGAATATGTTATGAGAGAGTAGAGTTCCTGAGTTTTTTTCCTATGAAAAATGTGAGATTTCTGATTAATTTGAATGGTTGGTTCTGAGTTGGGGTTACCTTTCAAGAAGATAACCTCCTTTAGAAATACTGCCCCAAACACTGTGCTTTGGACTTCTAGCTATAGGGAGAAAAAGTTCCAGGCCTGATAAATCATGAAGTTACTTTTGCTCTGAGTTCTGCTGGGTGCTCTTCAATCCAAAATAGAAGCAATAGCTCTATTTCAACTTAGCTATGAAGTATGGTCACAGTATATTTGTGTTTCCCTGGATATTGCTGAAAGAGATTACTATTGAAAGAATGTTCAAGAAGTTAATGTTCTGGCAAGAAATACTGAAGTGTAAAAGCTACTCAGCAACTAGTCAGCTACTCAACCCATGTATCTAATCATATATAGCAGCCTTTACTGAATAGGTGGTAAAAAATGTAAATACAGAGCAAGGTAAATAAAACTGTGTAAGGAACATTTTAGAAACACAATCAATGCATTTTACTGGCTCTTCTGAGGAATATTCCCAATGCCTTTTACAAGGCTTCCTTCCATTGTCATTAATAGGTCATTTGCCAGAAATTCACTACATTTCATGTGGGACTATACAATGCTTGGCATTAAGATTCTCCAATCTCCCCATGTAAATGAATTCCTTGCTAATATTGGTAATTAGATGATATGTTTAACCCTTCTGACCTCACATTAGTTGCAAAGTGCTGCATGATTACTACTACGTTAACCATAAAAAAAACCTGAAAATATGCACACCCTTGCAACTTTCTCTGTAATGAAAAAAATGCATCTAAAGTTTGATAAGTGTATCTTTTAAATACCACCTTTTTAAAAGTCTGGGAAATTGTTAGACCTTCTATCTTTTGTAACTTGAAATGTATTATAATTACTTATAAGAAATTACTCTTTCATATGCAAATATGTGTATATACTTAGACTAATCTACTAATTCTTTGTTTAGAAAATGTTTCATTTCCTTTTCGAGGAGCTTATCTCAGGCTATATTATGTTACATCTCCCTCTTTGATGATGCTAACGCATTTCAGCTTTATGAAATTTTCTTTCCTTCCAGTTCCAACACTGATGCAAGACTTTTTGTTTGGATTTGTGTTTTGTTTTTCATTGCTCAGGGAACAGATTTTCTATTAATTCTTTATTTAAGACTCTTAAAAGTATTTACCTATAGTGATTTGTACTTGCCAGTCTCACTTTGAACAGAGATATGTAAAGTTTCCACTTGATTTTTCTTTCTATAACTAGAAACAGGATTATATTTTGCTGTTATATCTTTGTGTTATGCTGTAATGCATGTAAGTTTTCAATCAAATTAAAATTAAAATATTTAAAAAACAGAGGATGGTGGAAAAGGAATTAAGACTCTTTCCAGTCTTATTTTGTTTTTTAACATATGTAGCAAACTGAATGTAGTGTCCAAGTCCAGCATTTCATTAAGCAGCATGATGAGACTTTCTGTCCAAATTCAGTCATAATATTTTGTTCTTTTCATTTCTCGCTCAGTAAAGCTGATAATAAATAAGTAGTTTGCAAAAGGCAAAAATAATAAGTGTACTGAAAGAGCTTTTTAAAATCTTTTTTCTATCATGACTAACTGCACTTTTCAAATATGGCTGTTTTTGTAACATAAACGTGAAATTTATTTTAGATGCTTTATTATTAAAACAGAAGTATTTCTAATGATGTCATACAAAATGTAGTGAAAAGGTTTAGGATTTATGAAACCTTGTTTTTAAAAAAGTTTGTTTAAGTGACTTGTGCCAAACATCCTTCTTTAATGTTCTTCCTGACTGTAAATCACAGTAACTTTTAATGTAGATTGATAGAGCAATGAGATAGAGATTTGCTGACAATCATTAGTATTGTCTACACAGAAAATTTCAGACTTGGCCTTTGTTCTCTCTGCACTCCAAAAAGGAAGAGTTTATCATTACCATCAGTTCTCTTACCGGCAATGAGTAATCTGAAGCAATTAGAGAAGAATGACTGAAATACACCCTCTGTTCCTCTACTGAATGGTCTAGTCAGTGTAGACAGGTGCTTTTGTTGGGCTTGGCCAGCTTCAGGGATGGTATACTGCAAAAGCTGCCTACAAGGCCTAGAACGTGACACCCATATTTTCCCTGTTAGGCTGACAAAATTCATCCTTCGGCTGAGCCTGCCTGCACGCCCCACCTGCCCTGGCAGCAGACAGCATCCAAGGTGTTGTAGGAATTCGTCACAGCATCTTCAAAGAAGGAATATTAGGTTGCTTTATTACATCTACATAACAAGTTGCTGATAAGGGTTCATTAAAGACTTCTTGGGGGCAGCAGCCGTTAACAAAGCTGACCATGAGGATACGCTTGCAGATAAGTAATATGGATAGCTGCCTAATCTGGCCCTGAGAGCTGCTTTTGGGCCACCCTGTGTAGCGTGGTGTGACAAACAGGCAATGATCAATGAAAGAGAAAACGATATATTCAAAAGCTGATAAGAATACGTCTGTTTTCATCAGTTCAGGGTTAGACAGAGAAAAACAATTCCTCAAGAATGTCAAGGACAAAACTAAAATAATTTAAAAAACAAATATTTTAACAGATGGCCAGAATATCCGTAATTATAGAGAAAACAGAAAAAGAAAATAAGACAAAATTTTGGGCTAGGCTTCCACCCCCCAGGACTAAATATAACCATGTTCTCAATAATGGTAATTTCCTGCATCATACTATTCAACATTTTCCACATTTCTGATAACATATTTCCCTCTTTCAAATGACGCTTGTCACAGATAATGACACGATATTGGACTGAAGGACCCACAGGTCTGAGAATCAAAGATTCAATGCAATAATCAGCACAAGCTAATTGTAGATGTTCCTGGAATAGGTTCTTCAGTTCCTTGAAGTTCAGCATATCTGGCTTTAAGGAGCTTTTCTTAAAAATAGAACCTGTGATACTTCTGATGATCTTTATTAGAAAAAAAATCCCCATTTTCAAGACCTCTTAAAAGTCTTTCTTTACATCTAGGTTTCAGTCTTCTAGTGATTTGTTTAGTGGAAAAAGATGAAGTGGGAGGAAAAATGGACATTGTGCCATGAGTAACAGATTGTATGAGTTTTATCCAGCTCTTCTCTACCCCCAACAATGTGTTTGTGTTTTTTGATTGTCATACCAGTGACAGCAATCTTAACAGAAGAACAGGTATTATTCATTTTTATTTGTGCTTCTCATGCTGATCTTTTGTCTATTTATTTTTCTGCTGAACCTATTGCCTAGCCCTAAATTAATACTCCGGTGCCTAGTTACTGAATGTACTTTTATTCTGGGAAAAGGGAGAATAAGACTTTCATTAGCCCCACCTGTGTTTATTACTCTGGAATAGTTAGAGATGTGATGCATACAAACCTTGTAGCCTTTGGGAATCTGCTGAGAAGATGAGACTTCACTGGATACTGAATCAAACTGAGAAAGAAAATGTGTGAATAATCAAAATGCTAAGGCTGCAGAGAGAGCTTACAGTGCTATAGTATTTTTAAATAAAATAAACAAACGTATGTATTTAAGGCATCTGAACAGAGCTTAATTTAGGGGCTAATTCTTGTCCTAGCACTAACGTCCCTATTCAAAGCATTGATAATACATACAAGGACTGAAATAATTAAATTTGCTGTGCAGAAGAGGTGTAGTACTGGGCTTTTCATACAAGCACTGTTCCCACTCACAGCCCCTGACATCACACTAAAGATAAGAAACAAAGAATACTGTTAAGTAATTTTGTCATTGTAGTTGACTGGAATTTGACTAACATGGCGCACGTGCACGCGCGCGCGCGCACACACACACACATTTTGCTAACACAAAAAGGCTAAGTTTACCTAACTCAAAAAGATTTTTTTACAATTACTTTTGTCCTCCCTGGAGGACAAGCCCCGATTTTACCAGGAAGGCAGCTACTGCTTTTAGCTTTGCTCTCTCTCACCATTAATCAGTTTTAGCTATGAAACAAGATTTCTTATAGAAACAAGAGTAGAATTAATTTGGGCTTGGTCAATGGGAAGAGTATGCTGGCTTCTCCTCTGCAGTAAGCTCTGTTTGACAGTAAGAGCTAAGGAAAGATTACCTGTGAAAATGCTTCTTCCAGAGCAAAGATACGAAACAGAATATTCGTTCAATTTATTCCAAGGAACAGCATTAGGAAAACTCACTGAATTAACTCTGGAAAGACCTAAGCCTATGCTTCCCCTCCTTCCTTTCACTTAATGTGCAAAACTGACTGTTTCAAAGTATGCTTTAGAATTCAAAATATAATTAATTTCTAAACTGCAGAAAGCTCTGCTTTGCCTAAAGTTTTTTTTGTTTTTTTGGTTTTTTTGTTTTTTTTTTCCCAGTAGTTATTAACTTGACTCATGTTTTAAAGACATTCTTGGTTTGGGGTTTGTCTTTTCGTTTCTTTGGTGGCTCAACACTTTCTGGAAAATGATCAAAAGAATTTCATACTTACATACATACATACATACATACATAAAGGACCCCTTTTATTATCCAGGTGCATAAATAATCCCCGTTTAGGAACAGTATGTTGGGATCAAGTGGAATAATAGAAGAGGCACAAGTTAGGAAATGGAAATGGAAAGGAAATGTTTTTTTGCATCTTCTAGTGACAAGGTAGTAAATAGAATTTCCTTCTAAAAAGCTGGGACTGTATTTTAGTTTGTTTTTTTCAAAGGTGGATAACTGCACATTTATAGGAGAGGTGAAGAATATTTAGAAGGCAAATGGTATTGGGGAAATCATGTTTATGAATCTGAGGACTGGCTCTTAACTTTGAGGGTGACAGTCCACTGTTCAGGTACCTTGCTCTCTGAGCACATCTTTCTGCAGTGATTAACCTCTGACTTTTAATTCATTCCTCAAAAGGCAGTTGCAGTGCCACTGCCTGCAAGCATATTTATCTGCTTTTTCACCACCGCTCCTACTCCTAAACTCCTGTAATTTGCCTTCCTCCCATTTTTACTCTGGGTTTCTCTTCTACAGCTGGTTTCAAAACAGTAGAGTTGTACATAATGAGCTCAGGTCCTTCTTCCTGGAAGAGTAGATTACTGAGATGTAAAAGGAGTCTCTCCTACACTTTGGAAAACTGTATATGATGAAAAAGTTCAGCACAGTTATTTTACAATAGATGGTTAAAACTCATAGCCTGGAAGCCTGCATTTATATTAGTCCTCAGGTACCTTCATTCTAGCCATGCTCTCTTTTCTCTTTTTCTCACTGTCTCATATGAGTGTAGAAGGCTGTGCACAGCAGGACAGTAGTTTGCTGGTATCAACAGCAAGACCACTTCTGTTGTAGTATTTGGCTCCTTGAAATAGTTGTAGCAAGAAAATCCTGATCAGCCCTCATAAACTTGAAGTAGAGACTTCAAAACAAAAGGTTTTTCTGAAGGCCTTATGCAATGTTAACAAAAAGTTAACAAATCTCAAAATAAACGAAAACTAAGAGGTGTGAAGGCCTCATATTTTTTCAAAGTTATTTCAGACTGTCCCCGTGATAGCAGAAGGATCCCAAGATTAAGACTAAGGAAAAATCCCTGTTCAAAGAAAAACTGTATTTTTCCTCATAATAATTCATACCATCAAATACAGTCTTTATCTCAAGCTCCAAGACATCAGTCAGCCTGTATTCTACTTATTTATGAGTTAGTTAAATTACAAACTCTACCACTGTAGATCTCAGTGTGGCTCAGCACTGTGAGGCTTTTAAACACTACAAGTAGTCTCAGAAACATCTGTTTCTTGTATGTAGAGGTAAACTGAGTTTGTAAGCTATGCATTGAGTCTGTATAGCCTGTTGTGAGTGATAAAGGGAGAATGCTTAACATGCTAATAATCATCTTAAGACATCCAGAATGCATGCTATTCCTAAAACAAGATTAATACTAATGTAAATTTACAATGATTTTGTCTCTTTTTTGCACTTTTCAGAATAGGTAGTATTTTGATCAATAGCAAGACTTTGCAGCCTCACATTCTTATCTCTAGTCTAAGCTGCCATCTGATCATTGCAAGGGTCAGAACGTCACCTGCCAGAATATCATGTAACTCAGTGTATGCTAAAATGGGTGGGGGGTTTCCCCCCCATAAAGCATTTTAAATCGTGGACCTTAGGAAGCAAAGTAATAATCAGATATACCAAGTCCTACCTTTCCTTCACATTCTTCAGCTTCTAAGAAGAAAACGGACTGGTACTTAGTAATATGGCTATTGTTGCATGAGATCTAATCGTATGGTCAATTGTTTCTAGCAATGACTGGTTCAAGTATATTAGAAGAAATTTCAAGGAACCATGTAATCCTCAATTCTGAAATAACAAAAGGCCTGCTAACTTCATAAATCTGTGATTCATTTATAGCTTGCAGAATGAAAGACAATATATTCTGAAAAAGAAATTTTTGCAAAGAGACATCCATGCAATAATGTAATAATTTCCTTTAATTTGGATAGGCATACATTAGCTTTTTAGTGGTTACACAGATCGGTCTTGTTCATGAATTTGGTTCTTGTCTTCTGTTATCACAATCAAAGCTGTTGTCTTTACTCTGCGTTTGAATGCTCAGCTGAAATATGTTTTATCTTTCCTTATCAGTTAGTGAAGCATTTTCTTTTTGTATATTTATGTAACTTGTTTAGCATAATTTCTTCTTTAGATCAACCACAAGTAACTACATTGCTTTCTTCCCCATTGACAGCAGACTCCTACACAACTCAAACTCTCTCGTGATCTTACTGTCCATGCCTCGCCCCATCTAAGGATTGTCTCATCCTAAGGATCTGAGTAGCTTAATATAAAAGAAGTGCTCCCTTAAAAAAATGGTTTTATGAAAATGTGTATTGTTGTTTCATGACTGGTAACCTTAGCTATCTCGAGTCTAATAAAGTAAAATAGGAGAAGGGATTTGTAAAGGTAAATTTAAGCTATGTTTACAGCTCAACATACAGATGTCTGCGTATGCAGTGCTGCTGACTCTGTAAGAAATTAACAGTGATGTTGATGCATTGTGGCACTGATCTGTGACATCTCAAATTCCTACTGTAAACTGGATCAACTGGAATGGTGCTCTGATTGATACTTGTTACTCTGAAAGAATGGTCTACAAATAAGAGTCATCAACCAAAAGGCTGTGCCTTTTTTTGCTATTCTTGTTACTGCACCAGACAGGGGTAATAAAAATTACTGTATGACTGTACAGGAAAAATAGAAATATTTAAAATTATTTATAAATTTTAGTGAAATTGTATGTGTTTTAAACTCATTTTCAAATGAATAGTGGGTATATCTTCATCCAACAGAAATAGTATTAGAGAACTGATTAGGAATTTCTGCCTAAAAGAACAACTGAATGTCGTATGAGCTCAGTATCTGGATATTCTAGCTTCAATGATTTCTCACTTTTGAGTGTCTAACTTTGCTGAAAAAAAATAGAAGCCCCTTAAGTAGCCTACAACCTCATGCTGAAGGCTATATATGTGATATGATCCTGATGTAAATTACCATTCTTGATAAGCTGCAAGGTGGAAAATAACCTCTGAATCAGCACTGGAGTGTCATGAATATGGGTCTGTCTTTAGCATGTGCCCTAACCATGAGGATATGTATGCGCTTTTACTGAATCAAAATCTCATGCTGAAATATAAAAATTGACATAATTTCATTTTCACAAAAATATTTTTTAAAACATGTTTTCTTCCAATGTGTAGTAAAACAAATGTCAAAGTCTCAAATGTTACTATAAAATAGAACTGGTAGCTTCTGCAAAGCTCTGATCTGGCATACCCTGCTAACATTATTTGCAGAGGATGGATCATTTGGCAGATAATAAACACAGAACTGTAAAGAAACCACCATCTTCATCTGCAAACTTTTCCAGGCTGGCTCATCCGATAATAACCCACATAAATTTAAACGCTTAACCATGTACCAATCACCCGGGGGACAAGCTGACAGTTTAGAATTTATAAGGCAGGTCACATTCATAATGTAAAATTATACACATACTTACAATAGACCATTTAACTACAAAAATGTCATTCTTTAACCTTTCCAGATAAGCCTATTGATAGAAGTATAAATACAGTTTAATTTTGTGTTTGGCAACTCCCTGCTCTATTGCTCTACTGACGGACAGACATCGCGGCATGTTGGAACGTGTTACGGCCTCTAACTGAATTCACTGGAATAAAGCGAGGCGGCTCGCTCAGATTGCAGAGGCGTTATAGTATAACTCATTCAGCTGTGGTATTTTATTAGTTCTCTCAATCTGATGATCAGGCCTCACCCTGAGCGTTTTCTCCGTAACTACACCTCTTGGCTGGCTGGCTTCTTGGTTGGTCTTTTATTCCATTAGGTGGTATGTGGAGTGGTGTACACTTGGTGTGTCCTTTCCCTAGCGTGGTAGCTTGTAACTGTTTGCCTGTGGCTTAAACTATAGGAGGATCCTTTAAGTGGCTGGGCCACTAGGAAAAAAGAAGTTACATGCTTGTTTTCTGCTGGCTGCTGAACGCTGCAGTGGGGGCACTTTCTAGCAGAGGGAGTTCACAGGTTCGCAGAGCAAGGCGGGAGAGGGAGCTGCTGGGGTGCAGGGGAGTCCTGCAGGGAACGAGGAGGTGACAGAAGTACTGCAAGAAACTTGTTTCCTAGAGTCCTAGAGGGAACTGTAGTCACCTGAGTGAAAACCTGGAGAAAGCTGTTCTGTAAGGATACCTGGGAAATAGAGATATGGTGAATTACAAACTCATTTTATTTCTTTTTTCTCTCTCTAGATTTTCTGGTATTTTATACCTTTCATTGTAATAGTTGGGGTTCTGGAAAAACCTGATAAAGGCTCTTGGTGAAGTCCTGCCTCATCATCACTACTTCTACCTTTTGCTTGGACATATCACATGTACCAAATACCTTGATGCCTAGCTCTGTAATAAATTGCTTTCCTATTTTGCAGATGACACTGTCCTTCATCTTGAATTACTACTGGTGTAGCTAATATATGGAACAATAAAAAGAAAGAAAACATTGGTTTTTTCTTTCTAGTCACTTAATATATCCACTCTTTGGGCAGTTACTGAGTCTAGATATATTATGTGCCATAATTCACACTATTGTTACATTTTAAAGTAGTTAGTCATTGTTTCTCTTAAATTGCTTTAAGTACTGTTACGTGACTAACCTGAGCTACCCACAACTGTGAAAAATTATTGTTCTGGAATGCAGCCATTTATGGCTGCATGCTGAAAAATCCTACCAAAAACCAAGCATCAGCAATCGTCAGAAGTTTTTAATTTATTATCCTCTCTTTTTTTTTTATTGTATCATGCAGTAACTTTTCTGCTAAAGAGTTTTCATTCATCTTGAATCATTTTAATGATTGCACCAGAGTAGAAGAGGATGATAAATAGCAGCAATATTATGGAAAAATAATATCATAGAAATTCTGGAAGGATCTCATATCACAGTATTTTTCATTACTTGCTTATAGATGTATATGGATTAGAGGACTTTTTAGCAACTGTTGTGTCTGCAGTTCCATAGTCCAGTAGCTAAAGAATTAAGATTAGTACCAACAAATGAGAGAAATATAGTTTTATGACAGTACACAATTTGCATCTTGTATAAAAGGATATGACAAACAAGCTCTAGGAAACTAAACTGTAGGAATTAACAGTGGAAAAACTGATTAAAGAACTATTGCTAGTTGGGCAAGGCCAATCAGAATACGTAGTTCATGGGGATGGATTTCCAATGTTGACTGTAGGATAGACCATAAAACTTGTCTCTAAAATTCTCATTAATTGGCCATTTTTAGTGCCAAATTTTAGATTCAAATACTTAATTATTATGACTAGACATTACATTATAATGCAGTGAATTGAATTATCTACTTCTAAAGAGACAGCTTCACAGTCAAGGGAAAACTGATACCTTTTTGACAGACAATAGAAGAGTCCGCATACTTGCCCTTAAAGGACTCATTTTTCCCGCTTTTACTCTTATTCTATATCATATCATAGATATCACATTATCATAGACTCCAGTAATGCTTTTTATTATTAATTTTTTCCATCCAAAACCATCTTATTTTTAAACAATTTGTAAGAAAATATGGTCTTTACAGTCCCAAGTACGTAGGCAATACTTCTGCTCTGTGACACATCTCATTTCCATTGGTTAATGTCAGCTGAGGAATCAACTAAGCCTTGATATTTTTCACTTCAGGTTGACATATAAAAGAGAGTAGTTATAAATACCAAGCTTTCAGAACTATACAGTAGCAATATGTAGCCTTATATTAAACTTTTATAAGACCAGAAGCATACCAGATATTTGCAAGGAGTTTCGTTGCATCATTAGCAGATGTTAGAACAAGTCACACCCACATGCAGCACTTACTAAACTTTACTCCTAACACTGATCTTTGCATGTGGACACAATTGCCACTGAGGGGAAAGATGAATTTGAAATTGTCCTAGACAGAATGAAGCTCACCAATCTGCCCCTCACTTCGTGTCTAAAAAGCCTCCTCTGCGTGTATTCAGGATACCATAAATTCTTCATGTTATTTTCTGGAAATTAATCTGCTTTTATTAAACAAGCTTCTTTTTTGTTTGTTTTTAAGCATATAGTTATTTCAGAACCATTTCTTCACCCTATTTTCCCATCCAGCAATATTAATTTTAAATGGACATTTGATGGACTTTAACATGAATCTATTTTACATCTTATTGTCAAGTTACTGAATACAAAAAGGCTATAACTTATGAGCTATCCTGTCTTTCTTCACTTTTTTAACATATATCTGAAAAAAAAATGTATACCTTCCTTTCCCCTGCCCCTTCCATAGATCTTACTTAATTCATCAGTTAAACTGAATTAGTCTCATATGTAACAGAGGTGCTGCTGGTACTCATGCTAGAAGTCTTTGCTGTGTCTGACCTGTCCAAGGGAGGTAACTCGCCTGTGTTAATATACGATACTTGTCACAGAAATGAAGCCATTTTATTTTCAGGAGAATGTTACATCTGGTTGCTCATTTATTGCAACACAGCATCAGAGCAATAAGGCTGACAAGCAATGAAATCAGCAGTGGTAAGAATTTTGTTTTTAAAAGACAGTGGTGGTTGTTGAGTTGGAAGAGAGGAGAAATTAGTCATCATTCTTCCCACCTGTTCCTGTGCTAAATATTGGTATTAATTAGCAAATTCAGAAATGCCAAGCAGTTTAGCACAGGAGGTTCATTGTAACAGGGGGGCAGGTTTAGTTCAGTTGGTTAGAGCGTAGTGCTGCTAATGCCAAGGTCGTGGGTTCAATCCCCATATGGGTTATGCTGAGGGTTGGCCTAGATGATCTCCAGAGGTCCCTTCCAACCTTACTGTTCTATGATTCTAAGTGATTTAAAGTGTATCCTGAGAGCTAGTGATCTTATTCTCAGTAAGATGTGTGTAAGTATGTTTGATAGGAACACTCCAAGATGTGTTCAGAGGTATCTGATACTAGTATCTACTGATACAATGGGATTTTCTTTGCTGTATGGATTTATTTTGTTTTCTTCTTTTAACTGGTTTGTCAGATTCAAGATACTCAAGAACTAGGCTTATTTTTTTTATGAAATTCTGTTTTCTATGAACAGTATTAAAAAAAAAAAAAAAAAAAAAAAAAAAAAGGCCTGTGCCTGTGAACACAGGAGAAATTCAGCAAATAGTACCTACTTTTCCCCTCATAATTCTAAAAACTTTTAGTTAGTCTTACCATGAAATATACTTAAATACTTTCTATTCTCTTTAATTAATTTTAGGCTTTTCTCTTGTTACCCATAATCATGAAATAAATATCTGGAATGACAAACATTTTTGATCTGATTTTTATTAGTCTGCAGCTGAACTCTCTGTGGCTATTACTCCTTCTGTTTCATATTTGTTTTAGAACAAGGGTGGAACTGAAAAACAGTCAGAACTATAGACATCATTTATTTCCTACATTGTCCTGAAGGAAATTAGATTCATTTCAGCAAGTTATAATGTAGCTGTGACAACACTGATGGTAATCCACAACCCCAGGCTATTAGGATGAAAAACAAACAAAAGTTTAGCTAACCATACATTTTTCCTAACTTTCTAGCTTTTATTTCTAATTAATAAAATTCAGGCCTAGTGTTTTGATTTTTACTAATGTAGACTGCCATAGCTTTGCATAAACTATAGCGATGTTATGAATTTAAATTGAGAGTGTGCTTATTAGTAACTTCAGAGGTTGACAGACTCTACTTCCCTTATACAACTTGTGCAGTATAGGAAGATATTAATCTGGATTTTTTGGGTGAAGCAGTTCTTTAGGGTTCCTTTGGCCAGAAATGAAAGGTGTTTTTATCTTCTGTCCTCTTTGACTCATCTGTAAGGGTGGTCCTTACAGATATCCTATGAATAAGGTGATTGAGACTGGCCTTCGGCAGTCAGGTTCGTTGTTATTTAAGGAAGAACTAGAACCTTGTCATTTCTGGAAATATATATATATATATATATCCTGTCCTCACTGGTTTAATTTCTCCTGGCAGTAAATGATACTAGGAAATAAGTCATTGGGGTAGTCATTATCGGGATTCATGCTGCTGCTTTCAATTACTCTTTAGGTCTTTTCCCCCCCAGAACTCCACATAATCTGCCTAACAATTATTTTATATTTGCTGCAGTGTGGGGCATGTTCATCAATGCTTCAATTAGAAGTGCAAACCTATAATTACCATCTACACAGCCAGAAAAATGCGGAGTTTCATTTGTAATGATGAATATGCAGCTCTTTTAAAAAGTTCCTCAGTGTATTATTAGAAAGTGAAGGAGAAAAAGAAACAGAGGGGGATTTGTCTGACATTTCCACTAGAGAAATGGCAGTTATATTAAGACACTTTTGTCCCTTTTAGTAGCAAAACATGAAAGACTTTATACCTTTTCTTCAATGTATGGGACATGAGTATAGAGACTATATATATACACTCTACTTAGGATAGCTTTATTTTAAAGAACATAACATTTAAATAGATTAAAAGAATATTAACTGCTTGGAGATGTTCATTTGTGTGCTATTATAAAGAAAATGAAGACTGTGCTTGTCCCAGCCATTAGCTCAGATTAAGAAGGAATTTTTATGTATTGAGTATCTCCAGTCTTAGAGTACACCATAGAGTTTTATAATACTCCAGTGATCTAAGGCGAAAACTATGTTTCAGAGAGCTACTTTTCCCTACTACAACTTCCAGCTTAGATCTTTTCTCCAAGGCAGCTGCACCATGCTTCTGCCATTCCCTATTGCATCCTTGATGTTAACTAACCAGAAGCCATTGCAAAAGCTTTGTACTTCTCTATCTGATCTGATTGGGTTGAAATTACTCCTGATGTACAGTAACATAAGAGATCCTTTTATACCTCAGTCACTGTGCATTGTTTTTGTTCTGCTCTTATGTAATTAGAGGATGGAAGCACTTAAAACACAAGTTCTCCCTCTCCCTCACAGGCCAATGCTATTGCACAGAATTAGCATCATCTTGACTTCCCTTTCTTATTCTGTGAATCAGTGCTTGGTATAATTCCAGTGGCTATGATTTTCTGTATTGGTATTCAGTGACAAGTGCCACATCTTACTGTTTTCTTTTTTTGACTCTCCCATTTAAAAATGTTGCATAAAAATGTTGCACAGCGCACTCTCTCTATATATATTTATATATCTCTATATATATATAATTTTTTTCTTTAAAAAATCTTATTCTGCTAAAGAAAAATGAATAGTAAAAGGGCACTTCTAAACGGTAGTCAAAATCAGATAGTGGAGAAACGCTGCAGCACAATCTGGTTTTCTGCATGGAAAACAATGCTGATATTGTCCAAAAACATTCACAATTCACAGCAGTCAGGTGTGAGCGACTCCCATGCTATTTTCAGTTGGCCTTTGCTAAATATGATTTGTAGGCTCCTACTGCTTGAGATGCAATAAAGTGCATGTGACATTGAGTATAATAAACAAGGCATTGGAAGATTAAGGTTACTGAGTAAAAAGAGTCATTGTCAACTACATTTGTAACAGAAAAGGTACTGTTGATAAATAAATGGTAGGGCTATATCTCTGTGGGTGGATAGAACTATTCTTTTGGTGAACCTCACTTAATTCTTATTCATAAATTCAGAATTGCTGAAAGTCAAGCAGTGGTAGACCCTGCAAAGGAAATTACAACAAGTGAAAAAGGTTCTTTAGAAAACAGGGAAAAAGTGGAGTTCCAATGTGGTAAAGGTGACTGGTGTCTAAAAGATAATATGGCTCTAGCTCAAAAATTAAATGAATACTTCATCTCCGTTTTCAATAAAGTGAACTCTGTAATGCACAAATGCATGATGGTTAATGGGAATGACTATATAGAAATGCAAATTATCATGGCTGAGGCGAAACAAAACTCAAATGACTGTTCAAGTCAAGAAGATGGGATAATCTTTATCAGAGAATGATAAAAAAATGGCAAATGAAAACTGAGTTTAATAACATAGATTCTTATTAAATATATCAACAGTTTTAATACCTTATGTATAAAAACCAGCAAAAGTAGTACTTACAATTGAGAAAGAACAGGGATAAAATTTATCAAAGTAACTATAGACACATTAAGCTTGATAAAATGCATGAATTTAGAAGGAATCATGAAGGAAATTATTTATTTGACTTTAGCTATTAAAAGAAATCTTGGTTTATCAGAAGTGGATTATATCCAACTACTTTGGCATTTCCTTCAAGTTTAAATCTTTGTCTTAATGAATAGCTCAATATTAGATTTAGACACAAAAATGAAAAATGTTTTCATAAATAATCAACTCACTTTAATGGTTTTTGCTTTAGTCATGGCCAACATTAATAATCATCTATATTTTATTGGCACAAACACGTTACAGTGTTAACTGTACTTTCCAACTGACATTTTCCTCTATGTAAAAACTATTGCCACCACCACTTTAAAATTAATAGATTTTAAGCTCACAGCAAACATATGGGGAAGCAAAATACCATCTCAGTTTTGGAGATGAAATTTGAACCAGAGGATGAATTAAGGGAATCAGCCAGGGAATCTGTGGATTAGGTAGGATTTGAAACTAGGCCCTACTCTATCCATTTTCTTCTCACCTAAATTATTCCTTCTATTTTACCATTATCATAAAGCAGAACAAAACAGTCATCCCAGTATCTTTTCTCTTTCCAAAACAGCAATTTCAGAATATTCATAATACTTGATTATGTTCAGTTTGGGGCATGGCCATGCTATATCTTCAGTTCTTGTAAATGTGTAAACCAGCTTCAACGTAACTCAAATACCAGTAATAGAGCAGCTGGTGAAATGCAGAGCTTAGCACTGAGACAAACTTCACCCAAGAAGATGGATAAATCTTGAGAGTACTAGTATTCTAGTTATTTCAAAATTATATGTATAAGGAAGATTGAGTTCATCTGAAAGAAGATTTCTACAGATAAGGTTCAGCTCATTTTGAGTGAATCAAAACTGTTCACATGTAAGAGCTAATCTGAAAAATCCACTCCTCCCAGTTTTGTATCATCATCAGACTTACTGAGGGTGCACATTGTCCCTTCATACAAGTCACTGATGAATAAGTTGAACAGTATTGGACCCAGTTTTGACTCCTGGAGTACACCGCTAGTTGCTGGCCTCCAACTAGATTTTGTACCACTAATTGCAATGCTCTGAGCTCTGCCGTTCAGCTAGTTCTCAGTCCACCTCACTGTCTGCTCTTCTTTATCTTTGGCCTGTACTTCATCAGCTCGCCTATGAGGATGTTAAGGGAGATTGTGTTCAAAGCCTTTCTGAAGTTAAAGTGGACAACATCCTCTGTTCTCTCCTCACCTAGCTAGCTAGCTAATCATTCCATCATATGGAAGGCTATCAGGTTGGTTAATTTCCCCCTACGCTGACTGCTCCTGATCACCTTTTTGTACTTGGAAATAGTATCCTGGATTAGCTGCTCCATCACCTTTCTAGGGATCAAGGTGAGGTTAACTAGTCTGTAATTCCCTGGGTCTTCCTTCTTGCCCTTTTTGAAGACTGGAGTGACATTTGATTTCTCCTAGTCATCATCAGTTTTTCAAAAATGATTGAGAGCAGCCTTGCAATGACATCAGCCAACTCCTTCAGCACTTGTGGGTGCATCTCATTGGGGTCCATGAACTTATGTAAGTCCAGTTTGCTTAAATGATCTCTAACTTGATCCTCCTCTTCTAAGGGAAAATTTTCCTTTCTCCAGACTTTCTATCTGGTGTCCTGGACCTTGGATTCCTTAGGGCTGCCCTTAGCAGTAAAGAATGAAGCAAAGAAGGCATTCAGTATTTCTGTTTTTTCAGTATCCTTCATCAGCAGGGCCCCTCTCCATTCAGCAGCAGACCCATGTTTTCCTTAGTCTTCCTTTTGTTATCTAAATATTTATTGAAGCCCCTCTTGTTGTTCTTGACATCCCTCATGAGATTAAGCTCTAGATGGGCCTTGACCTTCCTAATCCTATCCCTGCATACTTGGACAGCACCCCTATATTCCTCCCACATTACCTGTTTCTGTGTCCACCTTCTGTGTATCTCTTTCTTGTGTTTGAGTTTTGTCAGAAGCTCCTTGTTCATCCATGCAGATCCCCTTCCCGCTTTGCTCAACTTCCTGCTTATTGGGATAGACCGTTCTTGAGGTGGAGAAGGTGGTCTTTGGACATCAGCTAGCTCCTCTTCCCTCTAGGACCCTTTCCCAGGTGATTCTTCCAAGCAGGTTTGTGAACAGGCCCATCTGCTCTTCTAAAGTCAAGGGTTGTGGTCCTGCTTTTTGCCCTGCTCCCTCCTCACAGGATCTTGAAATCTACCATCTCATAGTCACTGCAGCCGAGGCTACCCTCAACCTACGCACCTACAGCTAGCCCTTTCTTGTTTGTAAGTATGAGGTCTAGCAGAGCACCTCCTCTCATGGACTCCTATCATCTGCATCAGGAAGTTGTCACTGATGTTCACCAGGAACCTCCTGAATTGCTTGTCCCCTCCTGTGCTCTCACTCCAGCAGATATCAGGGTGGTTAAAGCCTCCCATGAGGACCATAGCCTAAGAACACAGGCTACTTCCAGCAATCTCTAGAAGGCTTCTTCTACTTCTTCATAATCAGGTGACCTGTAGCAAATACCCATAACAATGTAACTCATGTTAGTCTGTCCCTTCATCCTTACTTGTAAACTCTCAGTCAGCCCATCATCCATCCCTAGGCAGATCCAATCGTTCCAGCAGCTCTCTCACATAAAGAGTGACTCTGCCTACTTGGCTTCTCCTTCCTATAAGAGGCTGTGGTTGTAGGTTGTCTAGTAGGCAACCTGATGTTACCCTTCCTCCAAAGGATTACTGCGGTTGGAGGAACTTAGCCTTTAGCAATCTTCCTTTATATCTTCTTCCTCTGAAAGGTGGAATGATTACTTTGTTTGCTGCTGGTACATCAGGCTGATGTTTCTAGTGAAAGGCTGAAAACTTATTGTGGACATATGTGGCTGCACTGGCTGGAATGGAATTACTAAACAGCTTTTAAAGTAGTTTGTCAATACTCCAGGCATTTTCAATCTATAGCTTTAGGTACTCCTTCTGCCACAGTAGTGACTGATTAGTAAAATAAATTATATCTTACCCTTGTTTTTCTGTTATTAGACTTTTAAGTTGTTCTCCACTTGTTGGCATATGCCAAATCATGTTTAGAATGGATTATAATTTTAACTTCAGTGGATTTCTTACTTAGCTGAAAAAAGACATTCAGAATATTCAGTGTTGCCATTCTGAAGCTGCAATGACCTTTTCAGTCTTAAATGGTTTTACATCAAAATTCTTTCAAAGGACTCCTATATACCTTACACATCCACCATTTTGGAGTCGTGCTGGGAAAGAGTCAAGGTTTCTGCAGCTGTAAATCTATGCCTTGGACCTAATGACAAATGCCCTGTTAAAATCTGGATTCTTTGAAACCAACAGAATGTTTGCCCAAATCAGCCCAAAACTTAATCTTCTATAATATTAGGAATTTATTTTATGACTACATATCAAAGGTTCAAGAAACATTCATGCAGCAATGTTCTATTAATATTGTTCTGTGCTGTAAATTTTTCAATTCTGAAATTATTTCCTTGTTATCTGACAGAGTAGACAGCAAGTGGAGGAAGGAGAGAATGCCACTCTAGCAAGAATAGATGTGTTCTCAAAGAATTCAGACTATCTCCTCTTCTGTCATAATTAGATTTACAAGACTAACAGGTATTGCTAAAGCACACATTCATCATGTTCTCAAAGTCAATTTTTGTAGTTCTTTCACTCACTCATACTGTAAAGTTCACATTCAACTTTTAATTAAATTCAGATAATATAAGATTGAGTAAAAGTTATATTTATCAGTTTAATTTTGGAACTCTTACCAAATATACATTATTGCTCTGTGATTCAATTGAATTTCATTTATAAAAGATTTTTTTTTCTAATACTACTTATAGTCTTATGGCATCCTGCTCTCCTCAAACAGAGGTTTCATTTTGTAAGCAGTAACTGATTTCCACTCAGGTTGTAAAATATATGCTAACATTTTTAGACATCTTGCAATATATCTATTCACCTGTAGACTTCTATTGGTGATGTCTTACTAAAAAGAACAATAACACATTTCACTTACTTAACATTTTTTCAAATAATTCTTGCAATAATCAATAACAGATTCCAATTTTCCTATAACTTGTACTGATATAATTGATATAATTAGTTATTACTAATCAATGTTAGTGTCAGTGGAAATTTAGGCATTTACCAGTGTATTACTAAAAAGATTGAAAATTATAAAAAGATTGAAAATTATTTTACATTTATGATAACTGTGTCAATGCATTGCATTGTGCATATTTATTAATCTAAATGAGTTAGGGAATGAAGGGTCCATGCTGTACAACGAAGGAGCAATGTTCTGCATGCTCTGCATAAGGATGCCTGAGATGTTTCTGCACAATAGGCTTCAGCACTGGAGGGACAGGAGCTGTGCTAGTATGTTATTTTGTCTGGATCTATTTCCAAGGACCTGATTAGCCTGCTTTATGTCATGTTATACCATACTCACACTGCATTTTATGGAGACCAGTGCTAGGTTTGTCTATATATTTAGTTACCAGTAGACATACCTCCAGATAACAGCAACAATAGTTCTTTCCATCTCATTTTGCTCTTCCATGGAAAAAAATTGGATTGTTCAAAATTACCCTTACTCAACCTCACTTTCATTTTCTAACAGAGCTCTGAATCTCAAGATAAAGATTTTTTTTTTAAGTAGTCCACTAACAGTACAGAATCTGCCCTAAATGCTTTGCTAAATAGAAAATGAGGACAATCTTTGCCCCTGTGCAGATTAAGGCCTGTTGTATCAAGCTTGTTTTTCTCTTTGAGGAACGGCTGCGAGAGCTGGGCCTCCTTAGCCTGGGGAAGAGAAGACTGAGGGGGGATCTGATCAATGTTTTTAAGTACCTGAAGGGAGGGTGTCAAGGGGATGGGGACAAACTCTTTTCAGTTGTCCCATGGGAAGGGACAAGAGGCAATGGGCAAAAACTGAACCACAGGAAGTTCCACCTTTGGAACTTGGAACGTGAGGAGGAATTTCTTCACCGTGAGAGTGACTGAGCACTGGCACAGGTTGTCCAGAGAGGCTGTGGAGTATCCTTCTCTGGAGATATTCAAGGCCTCCTGAATGCAACCCTGTCTAACATGCTGTAGGTGACCCTGCTTGAGCAGGGGGGCTGGACGAGGTGATCTCCAGAGGTCCCTTCCAACCTTACTGATTCTATGATTCCACCTTCTAGGCTTAAGAGTTACAGCTAAGGAAATAAAAAAATATTATTTCTATTAGACAGAGTATCTAGATTTACACCCTGAGGAAACTGTTATTGTGTTTGTCTTTACCATGATAACGAATAATATGTTATCTTCACCCCAAAATCTTTCCAAGGGAATGACTCTCTAATGAGCAGTATCATGGGGTCACTCAGGTTGGAAAGGACCTCAGGAGGTCTGTAGGCCAGCCTTCTGCTCAAAGCAGAATCAGCTCTGAGGTCAGACCAGGCGGCTCAGGGCTTTGTCCTGTCGGATGTTGAAAACTCCAAGGAGGGATAGAGACTGTACAACTTTTCCGGGTAGCCTGTTCCACTACCTGACTAGGCTCACAGTGGAAAAGTTCCTCCTCATGTCCAGTCTGAGCTGCTCTTGTTTTCAAATTGTTCATTACCTCTTGTCCTCCCACCATTCAACATTGTGCAGAGTCCAATTCTGTCTTCCTGACAATCTCCACATAGGCACTGAGGACTGCTGTTCATTTTCCCCTGAAGCTGCCTCTTCTCAGGCTGAACAAGCCCAGCTCCCTCAGCCACTTCTCACAGTGCAACTGTTCCAGCCTCTGACCATTGTGGCAGCCTTTTGCTGAGTACAAGCCAGTTTATTAGGTCTGCCTTGTACTGGGGGCGTTAAAACTGGACAGTACTCCATACACTCCATACTGGACAGTACTCCAGTCCAGCGAGTTCAGTGTAGAGTGGGGATAATCACTTCCCTTGATTTACTGCCCCAGGTGCTGTTAATGCAACCCAGGATGCTGCTGGGCTCCTTTGCTGCCAAGGCTCTACTGTGTCATGTTGGACTTTCTGCCAAGATCCTCATGGCCTTTTTTTCGGAGATGCTTCCTAGCCAATGGTCCCAGTCCCATATTGCTGCAAGGGGCTCTTCTTTCCTGGGTGCAGGACCCTGCATTTTTCCTTGCTGAATCTGACAAGATTCTTTCCGGCCCATTCCTCCAGCCTGTCTAGGTCACTCTACATGGCTGCTCTGTCCTCAAGCATATTGACTGCTTTCCACAGTTTAGTGTCACCTGCAAATTTGGTTACAGCTTACTCCACCACCTACCTCAGGACATTGATAAAGATATTAAACAGGCTAGATCTCAGGGTAGATGCCTGTAGTACTCTACTTGTTACTGTCCTCCAGATTGAGTGCAACACATTAAGTGCTGCCCACTGAGTCTGATCATCCAGCCAGATTTTTACCCATCTAGGCATCCACTCGTTCATGTTCTAAGCTGGATGCAAGAATACGGTGGATGACACTGTCTAAAGCCTTGCTCAAGTTGATGTAAATGATATCCACCGCTCTCTCCTCATCCATAAATCCTGTCATTTGACAGCAGAGGGTAACCAGATTATTTAGGCATGATTTACTCTTGCAAAATGAATGCCAATTATTTTGTATTTTTGTCCTTCATATGCCCAGGTATGTGCTTCCAGAGAACTTGCTCTCCATGATTCTTCCAGAGGATGAAGCAAAATTGACTTATCTGTAGTTTCCCAGGTTTACTTTTGGGCCTTTTTTTGAAGGCCAAAAGATAAGTGTAACATTTTCCTTTCTCTAGTTCTCAGGGATCTCTCCTGATCTCCATGACCTTTCAAATATAGAGCGTGGCCTTGCAAGGAGAACATTGGCCATTTCTTTCAGTACCCTTAGATGCAGCCTGTTGGGTCCCAAAAGCATGTACATGTTGAGTTCTCTCCAGCAGTCCCAGACGCAACCCTCATCCACTGCTCATAGTTCTCCTTGAGCCCTTTCTCTAAGGACAGAGGTCTGGGAGATCTTGTTGTTGAAGAAGAGGCAAAGAAGGCATTGAGTACCTCAGCCCTGTCTGTGTTCACTGTCACTAAATCCTCCACTCCATTTGGCAGCAAGCTCATAATTTTCCTGGTCAGACATTGATATCGCTTGTGAGAGGTATTTCTAGGTGAGGCTTGGCTTTCCTAAAATCATCGCCAGCATACCTGAATTCAGCTGTTCTACTATGTAGAACAGTTTCTCCTACAAGTGGCGTGGCAGCTAACTGGAGCCCTGTGAGGGGAGCGCAGCGATCCTGGGGCAGCAGCTGAACTTGAGTGTGTGGTGGGAAGAGACTTCAGATGATGTGGCAAGAGGATGAAATTGAGGAGAAAATGCAGGAGGGAGATCCATGAGAGACTACTGAGAAGAGCAGGAAAACAAAACCCAGACTGGACATGTGGTAAATAGAGACATTTTCTTAGAACTGGATAAAATTGTGCAGAGTTCTGTGAGAACTAAGCTGACTATGGAAGACATCTTACTACAAGAGAATGAAGCCTGAATGGGGGTCCCAACATACCTGTTTGGGAGTGGGTTTTTTTTTTTTTTTTTTTTTTGTTGTTGTTGTTGTTTTTTTTTTTTTTAATCCTGATTTGTTAAGAAGTGTTCCATAAGTAATAGTCTAGCTTGGAAGTGTGCTTCTTTTCTGTCTAAAAAAACTCCTAAATACTATTGACCCTGATTTAAGTCTCCATCATCACAGCCTTCTCTACATGTTAACTTCAGTCTGATAGTCCTCTATTTTTAATCTGTTGAAAAGTACATTATTGACTAGCTTACCACACTTATCTGAACATTACTGTATTTATTTAAGTAGTTAAGGGCTCTTCTACATTCTATGAGATGATACTCTATTTAATGGATGGAAGGGAACTAAAGGAATGCTTCTGATTCCACTGATTTAATGCTGTAACTGCTTAAAAAGAGAGATTTCAGCATTCACATATTCTATTTTCATGCTTTTAAGTATGATTCCAGGATTTGGAAAAGAGTGTTTTTAAAATATTACTCAGCAAGTAGTGATCCATTGGATAACACCTACCTACCTACTATCTTAGTATTGTGATGTGCTTGTCTCTGTCATCTACCTAATAGTGTGCATGGCTGTTCTTGACCCTCACCCTCTTCTGAAAAAAAGGAATGTTAAAGAGCATAAAATTTACATTTAAAAATATTTCAGTTAGATGGATATTATCATAAACCTCAGCGACCTACTTACAGTTGCATCAAATGGAGAAATGTAATGCATTATAATTTCTATTCCCACATATACAAATGATCTTTTATAATAAGGGAACAAGGAATATTTCCTTCAGTCCTAAGACTAAAATAAAATACATGATAAGGTGGATTGTCAAAGTAGTTTAGTTGTGGTGGTAATGAAAAGTGTATTACATATTTGTAGAAATTTAGCTTGACATTTAAGGTATATAGGCATCTGAGTATATCATTTTATTCTGGCAAGAAGTATATTAAAACTTATCATATAATCTTATTTATTTTCCTTAACTGGTTTTAAGGAAATTTTATTTATATGGATTTGTATATATATCTGCATATAGAAAATGCAGATATAGATGCATGACATCTTTTTTGTGTTATTAGTTTTCAGTTAAATCTGCATTTAATTGAGGGTGTTAATCATCTAAAACATCTATGGAGAAGTCTAACAAAAAAAGACATTTAATATTTACATTCAATTAGAATATAGCTCTTACAAAAGAGATTTTTATCTTGGTGGTACCATGCAAGTCTTGGGACCTTTAATCTCATTATTCTGATGAACTCTTTAGAAAGCCATTGCTAAAACTGACATTTATATCAGTGAGAAAATGAACTTGCTTCTCTGCCACAACATACAGAGGTGTTTAATATCACATTCCTTGCGGAAGTATGATCTATTTTTAAAATTATTCTCTTCTCTATAAGTTATTTTTTGCAATGAAGATCAATTTGATATTAGATCTTGTATTCCAAACAGAGGAGGAATGAGTCATTGTAACTCCTTTGGCAATAGCAGAATGTTCTGCTTTATTTAAGTTTATGAAGGCAGCCAAGATAAAGAAAACAAAAGACCATCTATATAATCATATTCTAAAAGAAGAGTGAAAAAACAGAGTAAAGAGCATATATCCTGTTGCTATAACTCCCCCAACTTTTAGGAACTTTTTCAACTATGTTTTATAGATTTCAATGGATGTTCAAAGTTTTTCAAAATTTCTTTTTTTTTTTTTCATTCTGTTTTATTTTCTCTGTAAAACCTATAGAAATGAGTTTTGCAATAAGGCTACTGCCTACAACAAACAAGGTGAATATTCTCGAGTGAATGTTTTTCTCTTTGGTGGGAAAACAATTTCTGTTATCCCGTTAAAACATGAAATTGAGATCCTCTAAAACTAACTGCCCAAACTCCCTACAAATTCCTTGAAGTGATGGCAAATCTTCAGTTCTATGCAAGTATGGAAAAAGCACCGTGGTCATGCCCAAAATAACAAATCTAAATATTGGTATTTTCAGTCATAGACCTACAATGAAAAATGTGTGGTTGAGCCAAGTGAGCAACTATGGCCAAAGGAATTTGTTATGGTGGGGTGAAGGGTCCAAAAGTTGAGCTGTTTTTCTACTGATAATACCTTTTCATACACAGAGTTATGCCAACTCAGTGAGACTTTTGCTCTTTTCCTGGCATTTGATGGCACCAGTTTCCATGCTTACCCTAGAAAATTAGTGGGATATATGCACTAACTTCTCCCAAACATCCCCTTGAGGAATCCAATAAGTTTTCCTCCCTCAAAGCACTAAGTGCCTCAGATTTGTAGAAACTCAAAAAAAAAAAAAAAAAAAAAAGAAAAAATCTGATCAGACAAATGATTATTTCTTACGGAATTAGAAAGGGTTAAAAGGAAGAGAAAAAAAGAGGCAATAAGAATTTCAAAATAAACATATGACATACATAAAAATAACCTCACAATATGTGACTGAGCTTTTGCAATGAGACCATTTGTAGCTGACGTAATCAAAAATCAGATCAAGAGCTGTGTGTTCCAAACCCTATATAAGACTCTGTTCTTGCCGGTGAGACACCGTGGTTGCTCATTCCTGTGTCAAGTATGTTCTTTCTGGCTCAAGTCTGTTCCTCTCCAGTATAGTAATGGCCCCTCTGCGTAAATGATTTGTCATCATTTTGCTTGGATGACCTGTATGCAAGTAGATCTGCAAAGCAGTTCCTAGGATTCCTGCTTTCTTTTCCTTACTAATAAGTTTAGGGGAAAAAAAAAGTGTAATTTGAATTAGCTCTGCTTTTTGTAAAAATATAAAAGGGGGAAAAAAGATCAAGCTTTGTTGAGTGAGTTCTTTTTACATAGTTCTTACATCAGACTTGGACTTCTAGAAAGTATATTTCTTTGGAAACTCTCTCATGACTTACCTGAGGCAAAATGATTCACTTTGTGAGTCTTCTCATAGATTCACAAACATTTTAAATTTTAATAGCTTATAAACTGTCTGTAATGAACTTTCTATAAGGGAAATTTCAAATATATACATCTGTAATTTTCACAGAAATCACAGAAAATACAAAAATCATGAAGAATGACTTGGCTTTTGGCATCCCCATTTGTCCCCCACAATTTTGTCAGAAATTAAAGGCTTGCACCAATGCATTTGCAATACTTTTTTTTTCCTTTGGCCCTTCTATATTTTAAATGAATAGGGGAGTCATCTGTCACTGGGAAATATGAACTGAAGTATATTCTATATTGCAATTACTCTTTCTACAAAGCTAAACTGAAGAAAAGGTTTTCCAAATCCTTGGTTTTGTTCTGCTGTGCAACATGAAAACTTTTGAAATTTTGGTAAGTCTCACAGGATGGGAAAATGGTTTTTTTTCCTTTACTGCGTGGGGCTGTGTTTGCAGATGTTCCATTTTTGAACTAGCAGTCAAAATAGATAATAAAAGGAGACCTTAAATTATGTGGCTAAGACACTCAAACGTGGAGATGTCAGTATGTGCAAATACTGTGGCTTGTCCTATTTGGATTATACTTATTTCTGACAGATATCTGAGGGGCCTGTCTCTTTTTTACACTTTGGCAACATTTCTAGTTTTTCATGGCAATAAAGTCTCTTTGAATTTGTAATACAATACTTTAGCATGGATGTGTGCTCCTTTGAAGCAGAAAATTATGGCTGAGGCCAATGTAGTATATTAGAAAGAAGGAACTTTTTTTTAAAAAAAAAGTTGTGCATGATACTATCTTTTCCTTGTTTCGTGCTTAATAAAGTATAGAACCCTTCTAGGGTAAAAAGATTGAGTCATCATTGACCTGGTAAGTAAGGAGGACTTCAGTGATGCCTTTTGGAAGGTCTCAGAATGAACGTGTGAGTAAAAATAAAATACATTTAGCAATTTTAGCCCAGTATATAACTTATGACTGCCCCATCTTTTCTGAAAAAGCGTAATTTAGTTAATTATATTTCACTTCCTTGTTGCTTGTGTATTTATTTTTTATGCTATTTTTCATTCAGTTTTTGAGGGGTTTATTTTCATAAATGAACAATGAGATTCTTGTTGTTTGTTTGTAATCGATGTACTGTTTAGTATTCCACATAATTCCAGATAGGACCAAAAATCATCAAGTTTTGTTTCTTCTTTGCATCCAGCAGAAGTGTTGCCATATAACTTTATCTGTGAATTACTCACTACTTTAAAAAAAAAATCAATATTTACAGAGGTGCAAAAAGATTTGTAGGCAAGATCAATTAAATCGTACTGCTCAAACAGACTGGCTGGAGGATTATTGTACCAGCAAAGACAGTTAGCTCCTGAGCACCTTGACAGGTCATCATTTGCTTGTTTGCACTCCTCAGGCTTCATATTACTTTGCATTAAACCTTTACATAAGTGCATAACTCATTAGATAAGAATTGTCCAGCAGGATGAATTTTTCATATTATCTGTAAGCATTGCATGGGCTGACACTGAAATTAGGATCAGTGAAAAGATTGGTTAATTTCCTTTTTTTTAATAGAGGACTCTATTTTAATTAGATGTAAAGCAGGAATTTTTAACTCCTCTGAAAGATATGTTTTTCTTACCAGAAAAAAAAATAAAAAGGAAAAAGGGGAGAAGGAATGAATCAGCCATTATCAAGTTCAGTTTTATTTGTTTTCTAGTCAAGATAATGAAAAGTAGGGACAGCTAGTGATAGGGAAAGAAGAAATAAATACTTCACCAGATGGACCTGACTCTTTTTTTTTTCTTTTTCTTTTTTTTTCTTTTTTTCTTTTTTTTTTTTTTTTTTTGGTAGGCTATCATATTTACAAGAACAAATTTATCAGAACGGCAGAGTACAGATGATAAGTTTCAAAGTACAGTCCATTTTTCCCTGCTAGAGGTACTTCTTGGTGAAGAGTAAAGGACGGAACAGAAAGATAAGAGACAAGACTAACACTGCTTTATTACTGTGACCTCAGGTGCCTTAGGGATATGATTTGGTGGGAATTTTCTTGTTTGTTTGTTTGTTTGTTTGTTTGTTTGTTTGTTTGTTTTCATCTGTTCAGATCAGTGTTCCCTAACGGTGCTCTACTGGAGTGTATCTTTCAGTTAGTTTCATTCAGACTGAATATAGTTGGTGCCCTTGGATATTGTTGCACAAACAAAACCAAAGCAAATTGTGGAAATGATCAGGAAAATCACTTCAGAAATAAGGTCTTGCCCCAAACTAAAACATTGGTGTGGACATCCATAATAAGAGTCATTAAGAACATCTTTTTTGGCTCTGCTTGACTAGTTTCATTATTGTATATACTCTTTGTGAAGAATTTCCAATCTGAAAAGCCTTAGGCTAGAATTATACTTTATTCCATCTTGTTATCCTTTTGTATTGTTCTGTTTACTACTATTTGCATGAAACAATCTCAATTTAGTAAATTATTCCTTTTATTCCTGTGGACCTTTAAAGTTGCTGTTTAATGAAAATAACTATTTTGTATGCTTTTACCAAGTTCATCTCCTCTGCAGTTAGCCTTCTTTGGTTTGACTTCTGCCAACAGTTAAGCTTTAGAAAAGTTATTACACTTTCTAAAATGTTAAAAGATGCCCAAATTACATTTTTGTGGATTTCAAGGTGTAGTAGCATTTCTGTGTAATTTATCAACCTAATTAATAAAAGTGTTTTGTACAAAATAAATTTTATTTAATTTTAGATTTAGAGGCATGAGCAATGAAAATAAGAATCACTTAAAGAAGTATATTTACACGAAATATATTATCATTTTGTATTTGGGGGTGGGATGGGAAACAGGTCATAGCTTGGAAGGCAACTATCCCAATTATCCCTCTAAAGTGAGCCCACTAAAGAACTACCAAAGGACTTTCAGTCTCTAAAGCTACATCTTATTACAGCATAACCATCCCAATATAGGGAAAGGTAGCTCTTTAAAACAGAAAAAAATAGCTCTGCTGGATGAAGTAAATGAAAGAAGAGTAAAATGAAAAATACTCTTTCCTCTTATGCCCTTGTTTTCCAGTCCAGTAACCTCAAGCAGCTCCTTGGGTAGCCCAATCTGCACACTGTGCTGTTTATCCCCAGGGAACTTGGTTTCCCTGTAGTCCATGAAACTGGGCTTACTTCCTACTGCAACCAAATTCAGCTTCTCTTAGCACCCTCAGTTTGCTGCCTCTCAGTTTATTATATCTCTTCTCTGTCTCCTCCCCCATCCTATACTCCAGAGGCTGGTTTTGGCTGAGTGTATCTATTTGCTCCTGAGGAAGGAGCAGCCTTCCTTCACCTTCCAGAGGATTTGAGGCTCTATTTGAACTGGTCCCCAAGTGTGCCCTTTCCCACTGCACTTTCCAAGCACACCTATGCTAGAAAAACTCAATACCTGCACAATAAGCTGTGAACAAACCCTTAAAAAGAGATACCTTTCCATACCATGACCAGTGAGGTTTCAAGCCTTTATGTAATCAGTGTGCCTGGGAAGACTATAAACACATGAGAAAATGTGATACAGGTAAATCATAGGTTTAAAGTTTCTATATTTTATATATTATGTCTTATTTTTAATCATAAAACATAAAATCTTGTTAAGCAAAAATATCAAAGTTCTTTCAAGTTGGACTAAGCATGGTGCATGACATGCAATGTACAAAAGAAATGCAAACACTCAAAAAATTTGCCTTGATGTTTTGCTGTTAAAGTACATTTAATCTGAAGCCCTACTCTGTAAACTCGGGATCTTATCAAATGACATGAAGCAGGATCATGAGTAAGATTTTCTGTAAAATTTTTTGATTACTCTTACACTGTTTGAATGACTTGAGAATTAAGACAGATAAAAGCTGATTGAGTAGTACCATATGGTACAGGGTAAGACTGTAGTTTGAATTTCATACCGAAATTTCAAAATGAAACAAAAATACTTATGTTTACAGATGTTATCTCAGATGTAATCAGAGATTAAAACCATCTAAAAAACTAGGATGATAAAGTTTGAGGGAATAGATTTGCAAAGCAATGTGACGTAAATGCATGATAGTGTATTACCTTTCAAATATCTACAGAAAGTAAAATCTACACGTGGACCTGACCATGGATTAGAAAGAAATTAATTACTACCGAATGTGAGCCATTGGGTATGCCTATTATTTCTTTAAATTGTGACATTTTAAAAGCATATGGATTTCTGATTGTTTATTACTCCAGCATGAGAGCCACTGAACTTTAAGAGGTAATTGTGGTTCTAGTCTTAAATGTATAGTAAACAAGGAAAGCTAAAAATTTAGGAGGGGAAAAAGCTAAAAATAGGAAATAATTAATATTTCTGTTCTCAAAAAATGGACACTAAGAAAAAAGGGAATATTTTGTGTATTCAACCAAGAGGAATCTGAATGATATAAACTATAATCTACAAGATTGAAATAGCGTAGATAAAATCTCATAGCTGATATTATTCTTTATGGAGATAATTTTATTTTATATGTAGTGTATTTCTGATGAAATGCCAGAAGGAAGTGATAATACTTGTGCAAGTCATCACACAGACAAAGGAGGCTAAATGCGGAGTGTATTCAAGTACCCTAAAAACTATAATCCATTCAGAATCAGTCTCTGATAGCCTGCCACGAACAAAACGATGCAAAGAATGCTTGATTACGTGACAAAAGGGAGGGAAAGCTGGAGAAAATGTGTTTCCAGCTGTCATGGTCAGACTGGAACCTGACCATGTGGCTGCTAAGTAGCTGAGAAGGGTCCCGCAAGCGTCAAATACTTACCATGTTCAGAGAAAGTAAAAGGCTATTTGTGAGCAAAGGCACCAAAAAAAATTAAGAAAAAAAGGAAAAAAAAATCAACGGAAAGGTTTAGATAAAACAATTGGGACCAATGAGGAACCAAAATATAGCAAGACATAATTAAAACAGTAATAGATACTTAAAGCAAATGTTTTCATTTCATTCGGTCCATATAGAAGGGGAAGCTGTTAGAAAGAACAAAAATATGTGGCAGTAGGAAATTCTACAGTCAGCTTCTAGAGGCTTATATCAGCTTTCCAGGATAAGCTTCAAAGGGAGTAACAAGTTTTCCCACCCCCTGCTCCCTTCTGTACTGTTTACCTAAAGCACACATACTCAGAGGAATTCTTATACCCTTGTAGCCCACCCTTACAGCTTATTTAAGTTATTGGATCTTCTGCCATTTACAAAGAAATCCTGCAAGCAGGATTTAAACAACTCACAGGTACACATTAGCTATTTATTGGTTAACAAACAGTAGCTAGCTAGGACTTTAGTATGTCATTAGTTAAAGCGTTAATAAGCTCACCTTTCCCAGTGAGATACCTGACGAAGCTGTGCTGGCCAGGCAGTTGTCTGTCAGCTGAGGAAGAGCTGGCTTCCACTGATCCTCGGAGTGGGCTGATCCTTGCTGTTGCTGGCCTGATGTCTTCTAATTCACCGTTTTGGGGGGTTTGGGAGATTTTTTTGTTTGTTTGTGATTTTTTTTTTCCTCGGGGCTTTGCAACTTCTCAAGTCAGTATTTTTCTCTCTCCCTTCTTCAGATGCTAAGTATTCTTACAAATTGCACTTTGTTTTACATGGCTTAGCTTATGTACTTACACCTTAGAAACAGTTTTCCTAGTAAAACTGACTATGCTTCAACAAAACGGGTCTAGGAGCAGATGGAACAGAACTCCTGAGTTGAAGGTTACATGCAGGAACAATGCTTTACTCATATTTACTCATACCCAGGTCTGTCCCTGCTCCACTGTAAATAACAGAGGCTATATTGCAAAGGGCTTCTGCAGTATTGAAGCTAGGACTTCAGTTACCTCTTAGCAAGCTGCATTTTTTAAATAAAAATATTTTATAACATTTTCTCCCCTTTAGCTGTTGCATACGTTATCAACAATGTATAGGTTCTTTCGCTTATATTTATGAAGGTCAGCCATGAGGCTCTGAGCCTACATGTTGGGCTTTCACTGCTAGCTTATCATGTGATTGACAGAATATGATTCATTCATCACTCATTTCACAGAGTTTTTCTCTGACTTGCAAATGTTATAGTGAATTGGAATTGAATGTGGAGATACCTGGGCTGATTTTCTTGCAGTGGAGAAAGATTTATGGTTTCTAATGGAAACCAAACAGAACTCAGTGAACTGGACTCATCCTAACAAAGGAGTCCGTAACAAAGGAGTCCATAACAAAGGAGTGCCGTAACACAGGAGTGCCGTAACAAAGTCTATAAAATTACACTAGCATAAATTCAGTTCTTCAAGAAGGAGAATCCACAATCCACCCTTACGAGTTCCACTGTAGTTTTCTTAGAATATGTCCTAAATACAAAGAAAAATATGAGGAAAGATGTACAAATGAAGTCCATGAAGGTAAAAGTAATAAAAGTAATGTGAAGTCCCTGTGAACATAAATTGCCACCTTTGTGGCAGTACATCTCTCTTTCTGAGTGGAAAATAGTCGTTTCCTATGTAAGAAGTGTTTTGGCTTCTTGTTTAAAACAATGACTTTTAAAGAATAGCCTTCATCATAGAAAACTCTGAGTTGGTGCCTTAATAACTTTCACCAGTGCACGTGCTTTTCCCTGCAGAGAATGCTTACTATAGGCTTAACTTGCAGTAGCATTTTTACTTACATGTTCTAAAAATATATTTTTTTAACACAGTGGCAGTTTTCTAAAACAATTCTATCACTTATCAAATAAATGTATCATACCATCCTCAGGAAATGGTTTTCAAGAAGGTAATCTATACCTGAGTACTCACATAATTCATTAGTAGAATATAACTGCACTATTACTATAGAATAACACTATGCTATACACTACACTATATAAATACTATAATATTTATATTTTAAAAAAGAATAAAGCAATTAGTGAAAAGTTATTTCTCCAAATGAATATCTGTTTAATATCTGTTGCTCTTATTTAATGATGACTAGATCTCTCATAGCTAACCTATGACTTATTATCAGTAGACTGTTTACCATGGTCATGAAAAGAAAAATGAAAATTTTACTTTTCCTTACCATGACTGAATATTGAAATATTAGTTAATTTTCTATTCTATGTAGTGTAACTTTTGTACTCAGTGGGCTATGATCTGTTCCACTTAAAATGTTGCATATTTCAAAAAACATGAGTTTGGGGAGGTTTTACAGGATATGAAAAAGGAGTTATATCCTTCTGATATTTTGGGAGTTCAGATTCCTTCATAGAAAAGAAGACATCTGAGAAAAAAATATCTGAAATCCCATTAAATATCAGGTGGGCAGGGACTATATCTATCCTTGTGATTTTGAACCATCTCTTTCTGAAGCCTGTGAACGTGACACAATAACACACTATTAATCACTAATCTCTATTTCTGCACTCACGATGGATATTGTTGCACAATATTTGCATAAAAGTTAAAAATACAGACAAGGGAGAGATCTATATCAGTCAAAGTGAGGTGCAGTCACATCTGATAACTCAAAAGAAGAGTAGTTGATTCCAAAAACAACATAAAAATAAATTAGTGAATGCTTATCTCTCCTAATAATGTGTGAAGTCTATTGATGTGAACATAAATGAAGTACTCTCTTTAGCATTCTTCCTTGAGATTATTTCTTCATTTTTCTAAAAACACAACTCTGACTAAGATTAGATATTTAAATTGTTTCTCAAAATTATCCAAAGCCACTTTTCAATTACATGCTCATATTTTAAGATATTCAGTGTTTTAATTCACTGTTG
This sequence comes from Rhea pennata, assembly GCF_028389875.1. Lineage (NCBI taxonomy): Eukaryota > Metazoa > Chordata > Aves > Rheiformes > Rheidae > Rhea > Rhea pennata. The sequence goes on from NC_084663.1 coordinate 18,326,693, forward strand.
TTCAATGTCTGCTTCCTAAAATTAATTTACCAGGGTGTAAACAAACTGCAATTAATTTATCACAAAATATGATACTCTGAAGAAAGTTAGGAGCTTCTGGACTTCATAAAACATCAATTTACAAGCAGGAAGACTATTTTAACATGTCAACACATTCTAAAGGATATAATTCTTTGTTATTTGCATTTATTTTGTTAAATCTATTGCCACAAGTGGCAATGTCCTACAATTTAAAAACATACTTGTATTTAAAGAAATTAAACACCAAAAATACATAAAATGCAAATGGAACAAGTACATATTTTTGGCTCATGTATAGGAGTAAAATCTGTCCTCACAACCGATGTGTGCTGCTAACCATTTTAGTAACTGACACAAAAGGTACCATTATACTGAGAACATAATACGAAATTTACTTAAAGATTTTGTATTCAGGCCTCTAGCTCCCTCAAAGCAATTACAGAGGGATGGGAAACAACAACATTGGAATATAATCTGCACTTTTTCTCTGTGTGTTGCCTTCAATCTTCCAGAGGAAGATCTGGGTCATTTAACTCCCGTCTAGGACTTAAAAACACAGAAAAACAAAACAAAAATACTTTCCTATACACAGACTGTAAGTCTTGACATTTCAAACAACTCTGCGTCTTTGTTCTCGGGGCATGCATTTAAAGCTTTCCTTTGCAACCAGAAGAGAAAATAACAGGGTTTTATTTTGGAATTAATTATTTTTTTGTTGTTGGAAATCAGAAATAAAAAGGAAGGTGAGTAAAGCACAGCATTCAGAAGCTCACTTCTACAGAGCTGTGATGATTGTTACTTTAGTCAGGATACTTCTGTTTAAAAAAGAGGAACAGAGAACCTGTGATCAACTCCTGCCAAAAAACAAGGGGGTTTGCATGTTCCTCATCACCTGTTCGACATATTACTTGACCTCTAAGGATATGGGAACACAAGGAACCTTTATCACAGTGGAATTTCAACCTGCCTCTGCTTCAGCAGGACATCTTTATGATTTACGCAGCCTCTTTTCCTCCTTCCCTTCCTGATGTGGCTGCCAGTATGACATTATGTGACTCATTCTGCTCAGGAAAGTCTTACAGTAAACAAAAATTCATTAATATTAGTAAAGCTCTTGGACACCATGGAGATAAATGACATAGAAACAAGCCCTGAGAAAGATAATGAAAAAGACAGGAAGGGAAGGAAAGGAAAAGAATCGGATACCAGCTAATACACATAGCACATGTCTATGTGGGAAACATTGGGAATCAGAAAGTACAATACCAGTAGTCATCACTCAACTATTTTTAACTCTAATGTTGGTGGAAATTGCTGCCAATCATACTAATATAACTTGGCCAGTAACTAATAGAAAGGATAATAGAAAAACAAATATATGGCTAACAAAAGAAATGTCAGTTAAAATACATATATGCACTTAAAATAGAATATATATTAAAAAGTTAAATGTGGATGGTGAACTCACAGCAGTGGGTGTTAGTTTTCATTTGGAACTAATCAGATTCACCTTCCAGTTTCTTCTGAACAGTAGGAAATTCATGACATACATATTCTGCATGCAAAAAGCATGTCATGAAACTTTCCACTGGGAAAAAGGACAGGGACTATAATAAATAATAATATAAATAAATAAACAGGAGCAGTAAGCATTTCTGTTAAAACATACAGTAATAAATATCACTAAAAGGTTCACCAAAAAGGAAATGCAACAGTGATCTGGCTTTTGATTATACAGAAACTCATCTTTGGAGCTGTTAGCAAGAAATAGCTTGATGTTTCCGATACTCATCTATATCTACCGAAGTGTAAGTGTGATTTTTTTATTTATAGGTACTTGACATTCTCAGAGGGAAATCTTTCCTGTCGTTCCATCTTGGTGTAGGATGGATTAGTTGTTTTTTTTTTCTTTTTCTTTTTTGTCTCCTAAGGATTGGATAATTATGATAGAGCAACTACATTCCATTTAGGGATGAATTTCATTTTAATATAGTTTTCTTCTATATATTATAACTACTGACCTTCCTTTCACAGATCAAAGGTTTTCTAATATTTCTTTTCTATTATCAAAGTGCAACAGTACCCTCCCTAACAATCTGTGATTCCCATTTCCTGTCACAATTATTTTGTTTTTACATTTAATTTGCCTGTGTATCTAGACATATCAAGCCTATCAAGACAGATGATTTATTAACATGGGATATATTGATATTATAATAATGCTAGTACTACTGACAGTATGGTAGAATAATGGCTAAATGAATTTAATAGAATGTAATTGTATGAAGTAATTAATATGAAGTCTAGTTAAAAATAGTAGTGATAAAGTAATATTTTGAACAATATACATCTCTAGCTGTTTTTTCAGTCTGCCTGTTTCATTGTAGATTGCTGTTGAGGAAGCTTTAACAATCTCTAGCACAATTTCAAGCTAACTATCTGCCTTAAGGATAGTATTTGCAAAGTTGGATAAGGGAGTTAGGCACATAATTCTCACTGAATTTCAGTCTTTGGGGGATACTTTTAAATTGTTTTAAAAATCTCACAGAAGATTTTTGTTCTATTCCCTGGAATAATAAACATATCACATACTTTCAGCTTCTGAATATATTGTTTATTTTTAATTCATTCACACACAAGATTTTCGGTTATGACGTGAAGATAAACAAGAATCTAAACTTTCAACTACCTTTTCATGTCTGTGTTTACTGCAACTTGCTGTTATTTCTGATGACCAAAGGGCCAATGTAAAATTAGTATGACTAATACATGGCTTATTCAAGCAGGCACATGATATGCAAATTGTGCCTACTAACTGATAGACTGACTGGTCCAACAGAGGACTTAAAATCCTCTCCATATTTAAATTTTATTTATTTAAAAAAAAAAGGAAAAAAGATCAAGCAGAAACTGTTAGAACGCTGATACTAGGTAGTTAGTCCAGGAGACGAGTTCGTTTATCCTGCAGTTCAAAATCCCCACGTGCTTTGGAGCCCCACAGATGAGTTGTTCTCAGTCATCTTATCATGATTTATTGATAAAGCATTCCTAATTAAAAAAGTACTCACAGCCATTGAAAGCATATGATATTGAAGGTCTGTTTGAAGCAAAAGTTAGCTTCTCCCTTATATGAACAACTTCTATGTTAGTGGGCTGTCTGCCTGAATAAACTAAAGATTTGACCCATTATATATAATCTCCTATGTGATTCAGCTCTAGCAGAGGAATGTGGATTCCAGCCTTAGTAAAATAAGATACTGTAGTTGTCAGTCATTATGTAAATTGTCCAATTTTGGGCTTCCCACATTTCCAGGCTATGGATTACTTTCTGTACAGGAGTCCTTGAGCACAGGCGGCAAAAGCTGTGGGATTTTGATTAGCTTCTTCATCCAGTGAATACTGGATGAAAGAACGAAAGCTAACCATTTTATAAATAATGAATGAATTTTAAACTGTGGTGATATTTTCCTGGTATGGTAATAATAACTGCCAATGACTGTGCATGTAAGACTTTGGGGGATATCTTAACTGTGGCTTTCTGCAGAGACTACAAAAACATCAAAATAGCTTTCTCTCCAGCCTCTTAATCTTGTAAGAAATATCAGTAAAGACTGAAAATAAAGACTATATTCCAGATATAACTTATACTAACATGATAGATCATTCTCATTTCAATCAATCAAGTTATATTGCTGTAACAGGTCTTATGGGCTAAATATTAGTCTCACTAACGATTCTGAGATAAACACAGAGTAAAGAAAGGAGCTAATGAGATTACATTGATTTTATATCAGTGTACCTGACAGAAAAACTTGGCCTTTGGCTTGTTTATATAGCTGTAATTTATTATATTTGCTTTTCTTTTGAATAAACTTATTCCTCTCTCTTTGAAACTGGGACAAAATCCCCACTGATTCTGAGGAAGTAAATATAACATTATCTGATATCTTTCAAAGATATAGTATGACTTCAGTGAATTTAATTTATCTAGTTATATTTATTTTTAATTAAAATAAATAAGTAAAGCATTTTTCCCTATTTTTCTGCTCATCTTAGTCCCTGTGTCAGCCTATACAATCCTCTAGCATGAATACTGATGGGATTGTAAATAGGCAGGAAAGTCACTGTTTCAAGTGATATTCAAGAGATAATTAATGTTCAGGATTTAAGGATGCCTTTTTCCAACTAGAATTGAAATGTCCCTGCTGCAAATCTCTGCTTTAGATTATTCCAGTTCTCACTCTAATTAAATATCGCTATCTAGTCATGAAGTCAATGTCAAAATCTACATGTAAGTGAAGATGTTAAAAAAGTAAAACAGAGCATTTTGACAGCATTAATTTTACCACTGAGTAGATATAAGCTTGCAGGCCTTGTGTATACATACATTTTCATCTTCCATGTGGATCTAACGATGTTCATTTTCATGTTGCTGAGAAGTTTTTGCAGTGTGAGTTAACAATGTGTTTGATATTACATTTCCCCAGTCTGAGTTTGCAGTTTTCCTTAATGTCTAAAAAGGCATTTGACTTAGCCTAAGTGATTTATACTCAGAAATTAAAAATGTCTCAAATATAGATAGATCAGTAGCACCTAAGATTAACAGTGTGTCATCTCCTACCTCGCAATTATGTTATTTAATATAAGATTCAGAGCAAACAGAGAAATTTCTTCTTTTTTTTCCTGTGTGTTGTAAATTAGTTACTTCATAGCAGTGTCTTATATTCCCTAAAGTTTATTCCTTTTATGGTAAACATCCATTCTATTATGCGACATCTGTCTGTTGTAACACCGTTTAGCTGTGAAAGACTGGCCATGTTTGTAAATATAAACTTTGATTAAATTCTAAATATAAACTTTAATTTAATTCTAAGAAATTGAGATTTTATACTTAGAAGGGAGAGGAGATCATCTGTTAACTATAAAGCTGTATGTTTCTGCTGTTTTGAACAACTCTGATTACACCTGGAATAGCTGAATTTAGAACCCGGCAATTTCATTGAATCTGGATCACAGAGACTTTGGTGTGACATGTAATTTCAAATTGCATTTAAAGGAGTAATGATAAAACTAGCCATAACACTGATGTAAGAAAAGAAAAAAAGTCCAGCTGGAGAAGAGTCTCACTGGTCCAGATTCCAACCAGGTTACCAATGTAGTTACATAGGAGTAACTCCGTAATGCTTTTATTTCAGTATGACATTTGATTTCTCTAACTTTAGTAGCTGCAGATTAGGCCTATAACCTTCAGTTTACACTTTCTTATTTATGAACCTACTCAAGGTTACTTTCACATACAGTGATTACACCTAATCCTTAAACAATTCCACTGCTTTTATTTACCCAGTAAGGGTTTATCAGCAATAACACATTTCAAAGCAATGTTATATGAAAAAAAGACAATTCAGATATCATTTTCTTTAGATCACATTGATTTTTTCATTTTCCCCATAATAATTCACTATGAAAACAAATCAAAACCAAAAAAAGAAAAGCAAAACATATAGGATGTCTCATATGCATTGTATTTTTATAAAAATAATTTAGAAATAATTTAGAAAAAATAAAAAAATAATTTAGAAACAATATTCACAAGTTAACTTCGGACTCTTCAAGGTGCATCTAACCAATATTGTATTTAAACTCTTTGAAAACTTGAAGGTCAATTAAAAATGTCTTAAATTTACAGCTCTCAGAATTTAATTGTGAAAGAAAACTACATGGATAAAAATCTACGTTGTAAAAAGTGAGTCTTTTCTGCTATCATTTGGGAAAGAAACATCTCATTGCCTTTAAATGTGAAGAAGTGTTTGCTATTACAGAGTCTTTGTAGATTTTTCTTTGTTCTTCTCAGCATTGCTGTCTACTATCTGTGTATAATGGCAACCTTAACAGAAAACAAGTCGTTTTTCATTCCAGGTAATGCAATATTTGGCAGTACTCCCAAAAATTCCTTTTCTCTTTTATTCCTTCACTTTCTCCACCATGGTGGTGATGGGCTGATTATTTGTTTACACAAGATGAAGGAGTCAATAAGTGAGTTTTCAAATCTGCAAGCAGAGACATTTGTCATTTAAATAGGAAGTTCTGTGCCTGCAGCAGAACTCAGTTTGATCTGTTAGGGAAAAAAATCCATTTGGTTAAATATGCTGCTGAGGATGTACATTGCCTCAGTAGAGGGAATAGATTATACACACAGAGGGAACAGAATACACTTTAACTCATCTAAAAATATCAGAAAACATTATGACATATTTTCTAGCAAAATACAGTCTATATGATATTTGAAGGGAAAACATTACAGAACTCAACATTAACATGCAGCAAATACAGCCCTTAAAATGGAAACAGATTTTTTTTTTTTTTGATGAGCATATTGTCTTAAGCACTATATTTAAATTTAAGAAGATTTGATGTTGTTTATAAAGGAGCCAGTATTGAATCTCAAGTTAAGAAAACCAGCTGCAGATTTGATTAGAACAATAAATATTGCAGTGATGCATTGTAAATAGAGTAATGTGTTGGTTTAAACAGCTTAAATTGTACAATGGAAATCAAATAGAGAAAATAATGCAAGTCAAACCTATCTCGTTCTGAACAATTTTTGAGTTTTCTACAGACCTAAGCCCCTATGCAATTTGGCCTACACTTACTCCTTTTACAGTCTGAGTGGCCTTTAATACAGAATTCATTGCAGTGCTGAGACATAACTGTCAGATTTAATAGCTGTAGAAAACAGAGTTTCTGAATGAGATCCAGAACCTTATGTTATTTCCTTGGCTCCTGTAGACTGCATGGAAAGTTAAATTAGAGTCATATCCAAAGGGATCAACAGCCTAAGCTGAGAGACATCTGAAATCAGCACACTCAAGATGCTGCTAAATGAATCTAACTAGATAATCAGAACTGGAAATCCTTAAATATGGTCTCTGATGTGATTTACCCATATCTGCAGTCACCAGACAACCACAGCATCCAAAACAACGTCTAGATTTGGCATTTTTGCCAAAACTTCACTTCTTTTGAAGGAATTCAACAGAAAGGACAATATTCTCTTCCTGAGAAAAATCTTGTAGGCTCTTGGTAATGGCTGCAGCCTGGTTAGTGGGGGAAAAAAGTCTGAATTGCCTCACTCAGGAAAAGGAAACGACAGACTCTGGGTCTCAGTCAGTGAATGCTCTAACAAATAGATCTTTCTATAAGTGGGGGTGCCACATATAATAAGACAGTTCCTGCAGGTGTATTTTTAGGTGGAGGGACTCCCGCTGCATTTTGGGTACACTGAAAACCTTAGCAGGTGTTTTAAGTGTTTCACAGTGTCGTATGTATAAGGGGCCCCTTTAGGGACAAAGGAAGAATTTAATGTGCTTCTTGGGTGTGAACTGAGTCTAAGCATAAAGTAAAATAAATAAATAAATAAATAAAAGTATCTGGAAAAGTTATTCACATTCTTCCTTAGCATCCAGAATGGAGTTTGAAGCGATTTGAAGAAAGATGTCTGAATCCATTTTTGAATTAGACCTAAGCTCTTATCTGTTGAACTTTCAAAGACAATCAAAATGAGGGTTGATCTTTACCTGTAAGGAGAGCTTGAACTGGCATTTCAATTCTCTAACTTTTCAGAAAATATGAGAATAAAACCAAGGGAAAAAAACTGATGTGTGAAAGAGAATCTGTACAGTAAATCTCTACTTTACTCAATTCTGAGATGTTAGTAATAAATGCAATATAAATAGAACAAGAGGTCACAACTTATCTCTTCACTTAAGAGGAGTATTCCTCCGAAGCATTGTAATTATCCAAAGGTGCAGATCATTCAGAAAGGTCTGCAAAGGTGAGTCTTGTCAGAGTAATAGTCATGCCCCCACAGATTAGCAGGGGACAGGGAGTATTATGCAGCTTTCTAGATTTACTCCTACAGAACTTGATATTGATTCAAAGGAAAGAAATAATGGCTTGTAAAGAATGTACCCTGGCTTTCAGTAATAACTAGGATGATTATATTGATTCACATCCAACCTGTACATGTAAACAAGAAACTGTGTAATAATTACAGATTAAGTAATGAATATTAGTGAGATTGCTTCTGCACAATATAAATGATCCCAAAATGTATAATAAGTATCTCCCTCATTACTGACAACTCTGCATGCAAATTATGATGAAGGGATCAGAGGATAAATTCATATTACATTTCTGATATCTTAAATCTGGAGCTGATTAGGGGAACCTTCACAAAGTTCTGCTTTTGCTGTAAACAAGCTACATCTTGTCTTTAGCTCTGAGCATTCCACCAAGGGACAGTATGAGGAAATGCAGTAAGGACTTTTCTTCCTTGCAGATGCAAGCACAAGAAGTCAAGGTTCACTTGGAATGATTACTGAGTTTTCCTCTTCATTTAGAAATACAATGTCCAAACAACATTCTCAGAAATCTTTCGTGCTGGAAGTGAAAATGCTGGTTGCAAGCAGCTATGTGAGTAGGATAAGATAGAGAGTTTTGGTAAATGAGCCATGTTTTATTATAAGAGGGAAACATATAGTTTCAAGTAGCCTTTATTATAGGGAAAGAGGGAAAAAGTCTTCTAGCTGACCACCTGGTTGATTCAGTCAACAGGATGTTAAATAGCAACAAAAGAGGAAAGAGAACAAATAAGCACTCATTTAGCATGGAATCAAGTTGTCAAGAAGAAAATTCTCTAAGTCTCTAAGAGACATGAAAAGAATACATTATTTAATTTTCTATATATCTCTGCCAGAAGACTGGCTATAAACAAGGAGAATTAGAATTGCTCATTTTTGAGCACAAATTCAATCTTGTTGGTATCAATGAAAGCTAGTAGGTAGGACCACATGATTAGAATGACAAAATCACAAATTACAACCTTCTTAGAAAAGCTCATAAGGGGAAAATGAGAAATGGGAAAAAATGGCATTCCCTATCTCCAGCTCATTGACAAGCTGGTGTGAAATATTCATTAATGCTTACAGATTAGTATCCTAATGACTAAAACTTAAGCTGAAGTATGTGTTAAAGATCACAACATCCCATCAGGAAATAGAGATGCTCAATAAGTACTCTCTATAACATAAAGAAAAAAATAAGATGCTGGTAGGAATTTCGGTATGTACTAAGAGCCCCGGGTTGCTGATACAAAATTGTCTTCTTAATTTGTAAACATTTATATAGAACAACTGCTTCAGTCAAGAAGAATCAAAGACTCACATACTCTGACTGTTGAATTTTACCTTAAACCCCATTACAACAAATAAAGGGGAGTAGATCACAGAACTGAAAGTTAGTGGTTGATCGAATACAAGTGGTTTTGACTTGTCTACATTTGCCACATACAAAGAAAGTGAAAACCTAATTGGTAACATATGTACATTTTATTCTTTAGAGGTGCCAATTTCACAAAGAGGAAAAAAATTAGAAGCCAGTCCCACTGAGAGAGAAGATAAACAGCATAATACCATCAGTATATGGGAGCTGCTTATTTTACTAAACTCCCCAAAGCCACAGTTGTTGCAAAACATCTTTGCCTTAAAGGCAATGTGAAAGCAACAATTAAAAAAAAATCAGTAAAGGAAGAGCTGATAATACTTAGCATAAATTATAAGCTAAAATTGCAAAAGGCTCATAAAGAAATAAGAGAAAACTATAGCCAGAAGAGCTAGCGAGTGTAACGAGAATTTTTAATAAATCATAAACAAAAGGCTAATTACCAGAAAGAAGTAGCACAAATACCAATAGTATAGTTTAATAAATACTTCTGTTTTTAGCTGAGGAAAAGACAGATTTTATATATATGTATGTATGTATATGTTATGGTGAATTTGAATGTTTGCATTATGATAATAATTAAGAGTATGTTAACAGCAACTATTAAAGTTGAATGCCTTTTAGTCAACAAGTCTAGATAAAGTTGATCTATGAGTTACAAAATAATTAGCTGATGAGCTGGATGTCCTGGATGTCCAGTTTTACTTGGCCATACTGAAGAGTCCATTTTGCTTGGACTCTAACATTAAATAAATCATCATATCATTCTGTGTTATAGTTTGGCTCCAATTGCTTAGCCATTCATTGGTCCGTTTAAAGTGTGTCATGCTGATTTCTTATTGTTCTTTGTTTTAAGCAACAACTTATGCTAAGACAAGTCCTGTTGAACTGAGAAAGTGTTAATGCCACTGTACAAGTTCCTGGGGGAACGTTGTCTGAAACAGGTTTGAACAGTTCTGGCCACTGTTCTTCAATGCAGATGAGTTCAAACTGGAACAGACACAAGGAAAACCACTAGCATGACCAAAACCATGGAGAGCTGAGATTACTCAGGTTAGCCCAACAAATACTTAGAAGGCATATTATTTCACCCTATAAATATGCCGAGTGATAAACAGCAGAAAGGAAGAGCTGGTCATACCAAAGAATCATATTAACAATAGAAAAAGTGTGTATAAAATCTGTAAACAAAGTTAGGACAGAAAATAGACAGATTTCTAACCATTACACAAGTTGACTTCTGGAACTTTTCTAATTTGAGTATTAAGAAACAAAAATCCACTAACTATAGTTATAATACAACTTGATCAGTCTATGAATATTCTAAGCAAAGATCTTGCATCTGTAATGTAACAGACCACATCTGATGCTGAGTTCTTGAATGATTTATAAAAGTTTGTGACACTGATACTGTCATCTTTAGCCATATAACTTGCCAGGAATCTCTTTCTCTTCTTCAGCATGATTTCTCTTAACTGCTCCTGAAAGTTGTGTCTCATACCTAGTCATGTACAAACCCATTTAGTTTATAAGCCATTTAATACTGAAAAGACTTTTTTTAAGTTTTTTAAAAAACAAACTATTTTCTCATAGTTTGCACACCCATTTTGGACAGGAATAATGTGTCTTCATTCTTTTACCAGTAAGTGCACATTACATAATCCTAGTAATGTCTGTTCATAATAAATTGTTCATGTTGAAGGTAAATGCATACTTCCAAATAATGACTTTATGGGATGAGTGATATTTTTACTCTACTCAGAAATCACTTTCAGAATGTAATAGAAATTGATAGCCTTTTCTACCTTTATTTTCCATATCTGTCTAAGAGAAATAAACTTTTTTGTTAATTCCTAGATGATTTTTTTTAGGAATTTTTTTTATATAATCTCTAGTAAGTTTTAAGAATAATTTTTGCAGAATTTTGCAGTTAATGGCACTGTGGGTAAAAATTCATCTCTCCAGGATGGAATGGAATATTTCCTTTCCAAAAGAGGCTACTGAGATTTCTACAGATATAGATTTTGACAGTGATGGTGATGAGTGGTGTATAGTGTCAGTTCAAGATGAGAGGCTATAAAGCCAAAAGAAATTTTCTGAACATGATTTTCTTGGTACAATAGATGTACTGACTTTCTGGATGGAGATATGACTTAGAGATAAAGGTGTGCTGTTAATATATTGCTGAGTTGCAAAAAGTTTTTAAAAATGACAAGGAAGTGCAAATCTTGCTTAGGTATTTCTGCCTATTGCTGGATTTAATGCAAAAACTTGAGCTCTTCAGCAAAAATCTTAATTAAGTCATTCAGAGGTCTGCTTAAGTAAAGTCAGTATAAGTGGGATCCCAGCTGCCCTACATCCTGAAAAGTGACTGAAAAAGTCAAAATTGAAGCTGAATTTTATTGACAGTTGGCTCATATATGTGGTTAGAAACTATTTTTATCATTTTATTCTGTTTATTACTTGATACTATATCTAAAAGAAAAGCAATATTAATGTCCCATTAAATAGTACAATTTTACAGGTAAATTTTTTTTAATCACTGAAAATTTACCAAATCAAATTGCATTCTTTTTTGAAAAGTACGTCAACATTCACTGGATCATTTACTTGTACTAGACCGTTCACTTCTTACAGCAGTGGCTGGTGCTAGACTCTTTCCTAAAAAAAGCCTGTGTATTCTATATGCTTAATGAATTATAATTTAAATTTAAGCTATGCCACCTCTTATCTGTTTTCCTGGTATGCACATGTGAGAGAATGCTTCCTGCAGAGCATAATGATTAAGCCCGAGTATACTTACATATCTTTGAACTATTATTCAAGACTACTAAAATTACACATTTTTGTATTACTGACTGACTCTTGCAAACTTGCCATGATTTCTATCCTGCTTCAAACAGAGATACAAAGAATTCCAGTTTTCATACAATTATTGAAAAGCAAAAGCAGAATAAGAGTAAAACTCATTTTTCTCATGTAATACTCAGTGGCCTAGTGGACTTCAAAATTTGTACAGGAATAAAGACATGGCATTATGTACAACATGAGTTTCACTCCTTGAAATTCTGCTGACTGTCTTTAATACACCTGAGGCCTTCATAGTTCTTCTGTGACAAGCTAAATCCACTAACACAAATTTCACAGATCAATTAAGAACTTTCAGAATTTCATTTCAGATAGAGGGGGAAATAAGTTGTTGGGCTGTGCTGTAAGAGAACAGACTCTACTATAAAGACTTACAGAAATAATATGCCTTATTAAGTTCTTCTGTAGCCAAGTCACAGGATATCTCTGCCCATCTAAGAGCTAAGTAAAATGTATCTCAATTGATCACTAAAGTATACCTATTTTGTGATTTCAGCATAGTTTAGCTATAACCAAGTCCCCTCACAACGAGTGCTTAATGTTGAGACACTGGAGCACAAAACCCAGGCCTCTATTTTCTCAAAGTGAGTGACCGTCTTTCCAAAAACAGGCTTACACTCAGCGCTGTACTTGCTTTCTGAAACGGTCCATCCTGAAATGTTGTCTAACTGTGAAGCGCTTGAACAGGCAAAATAGAGATCATTACCACTGCCCAGTCAGGCAAGTAGGTAGTCTGCTGGGGCTTGAGGAAAGTGGATTTGTGTTCCTGACAGAGAAAACCCTGATATAAAATAGCTTCTGTCTCAATATGTTTAGAGAAAAGTTATTACCAAAGCAAAATGTCCTTTTTTATTGTATTTTATAAGAAAACATTGAATTCTTCTCCAGTCTTTGAAGGGCAGAGATCCTAAGTAGATGGAGATGCCTTGCAACAGCCTGATGGAGACACCTGGAGGGTGTATTACGTGTTAAATATGATTATATTTAAGTTGTTGGGAAACTAAAAAAGAAAAAAAACTGAAAATTTATTCATAGTAAGAAGGGTCTTTCAAAGTCAATAGAGTATGAGGAAGGAGTTCACCCAGAGTGCCTTGTCTGTACTAATAATGCTGCAATTATATTTACATTTCAATCTGGAGCAATACCACAAGTGTTAAGCAAGTCTTTTGGTTGTCCCCATTTATTACTTAGTATTTCAGTTCACAGAGAATTTTAGTGTGCTCTAGCAAAAATTGTCTCAGTGGAAACTAAACCAGAAGTTTCTCTCCAGGTACACACTGAATGCTCCTCAGCCTCTAAAGGGAACATAAAGGTCAAGCACTGGTTGGTCATTTGGTCAGATTTGAGCCATGTGCAATTGTGGGGACATTCAATACAGGGTACCAGACTAAATCCAGAGTGAAGGAAAACTCTTGAACTGGTGTTGTGTAGGGATAGGGGCTTCAGCACCAACTGTTTCTAACTACTGATCATCTGCTATTTTGCCAAGATACTTGTTAATGTAGGCATAGCTTAAGTGTCCAGCTAGATCAGTGTCATGATGGTTTTGTATAAGGAATGTGTACTTATGAGATTTTTATATAGGTAACAATTTTTTACACTTCTCCCATAATGCTACTTTGAGTTCAGCCCAGATGTGAAAGATTCTTCTTTTCCAGTCCTGAATATTTTTTTCTTTTTTTCCTCCCTAAACTCATCTAAGAAATAAACATAGAACCATTTGGATTCTCTGATCTAAAGTCCTATAAAAGTATCATCAGACACCAGAGTTTTCAGGTAAAAAAAAATGATGCTTGTGAGAACGGGAACAGTGCACTGTGAAAAGGGAGATGCTTTACCTTAGTCAGTTCTACTCCTTACACTTTGCTCCTCAGACACAACTAACTTACATAGCTTAAGGCTCTGTGTCACGTTGACCTTGCTTTCGACTTTATCAGCCATAATAAGAAAAATGTGTAGTGCACAGGGAACCCTAGATGAAATCTTTTCATGGACTGGCTCCTTGGGTGCATATTGCCGGTAGGCGTTGACTCCTTTGCTTGCTGTGGTACAGTCGTGTGGGAGGTAGCTAAGATGTGAGACTGTGCGTATGCGTGAGCACAGTGATAACAAAAGGTGCTTAGAAGTTCTGCTTAGCATTATAATGTTAATCACAGACTTATACAGTACTCTTCTATGATCTAATTGTAATAATTAAATCTATTACATTTAGAAGCCATGAAAATAAATCTAAACTAAGAGAGTAGATAATTATTTGCCTTAAGAGACATTTTAAATAAAAGAAACAGTTTATTTCAAAGAAACAATATGTTAAGTCTACCTACTTTCTTTAAATCAATGCAACAGCTAGTAACTAATTATTTTGATTAGAATCACAGCTAGCACCATTCAGAAACCTTCAACCTTCTTGTGAAAGGTTAAAGTTATTAAAAAAAAAATAGAACTGCATGGATGTGCCAATTTTCTTATATTAAGAGAACAATATCTTCTTGTATTAAAGAGATCTTATTTTGCTTTGTCTAACATATCTACTGACTTTGTAGAGGGAAAAGCATTCTCCATAATGTTACCTTTTGTTTTTTCCCAATATATCATTTTGGAGTTGTTACCCCTACCATGTTACAAGTTGATTGTTTTGTCAAGAAAGCTGTTAACAGAATCAGTGTTAACACAGTGTTGTAAGAATTAACATAAATTTTTGAATTGTTTAGGACAGGCATTAACTCAATTTGCTAACTCAGTGGGAAATTTCCTGGTTGAAATGGTAGGAAAGGATAACATGATTATAATTTGGGAAATAATTTCTCTACAGTCTGATTGTTTGCTGTCACATGCAAAGAATCCTGAATATATCTACTAATTGCTAATCAGACTCCACACTATTTTAATAAATTCATCTACTAAGGTTATTCTGTCAATATTTAATTAATGTGTCTTAATATAATGACTGTTCCTGTTAACATCTGTTCATAGCAAATATGGAATTCAGACATTTTGTAACACACATTGCTTTTCTTCACAGGAAAGTGGTGTTTAAGCACAGTGTTTTCTTTTCCCACAGCAAATATTATCTAAGATATCCAACAGCTTACAATATCATCCGTTTTAAATTAAATAGAATTTATATAAAAGCCTCAAATCTGTAATATTTTGGGTACTATAATTATGCATTTGAATCTTTGACTTAGGAGTTTTGTGATAAACCTAACATCTGTTAGAATTTATGTAACAAAATTGTATAACAAAGAACAAGTTATGCTATAGTAAAAAGCAGCTCCCTGAAAATTTATGTTCCTTCTTCATTAATATAAGAATGTAAATGATTTGCAATTTGGTCGTGTGATGATCCATCCAATTTAAAAATTCATAATTCAATAGACAAAGGAAAGCAAACTTTCTATTATGTCGGATACACTAATTGTCATTGGATTTGCTAGAATTCAAATTGATAACATGTAAATTTTAATTAAATTTTACAGTTTTTTTCATTGTCTTGCTTTTAAAGTACAATTATACAGTATCTCAGACTCAAGAAGTTCATATGTATATTTGCATATTGACCACATTAATTCCCTGCTATATGTAAGATCCTTGGAATTGCATTCATTATAACGGAAATTGACTGGCAAGCCATCAGCTAAAAGCATCAGATGTACTTCATTTAAAGCATATAAATGCAATTAATAGCACTTTATCCAGTCAAAAGATAAGTGACTAAAGCAAATCTTAAGGAATGATCATGGTTTGGTTCCACTGGATGTTTAAAAACTGGAGAACTCACTACAACTAGCACATTCAGCATCTATTTCTACCTTACTTAATAGAAATAGAAATGTTTTGGAAAGAATAAAAGAGTAAAAATATATATGCATATACACACATGTACTCGTGCACGCACGCACACACACACACACATATCTTCACAACAGACTCGGTGGTTGGACTGTATTTTCCTACAGTGAACTGCCTGCTCAGGGAGAATGGTATGGCCTTGTAATCTCCCGGTCACCATGGCTCTTGATGAGAATCAAACTCCTCTCATTCTGAAAGTGAATATCCTCTTTGATAGTTTTGTACAAAAAAAAAGTGTAAACATTTTATTTTAAATTTGTAACATTTATATATCCAGTAAAATGAATGAGCCCAAAGACTATCTAAGAGTGATAATGAGGGGAGGGGTGAATAGAAAAAGTGTTGCACTGCCAAAACTCTCAATTCACACCACAATCTGTAAACTTGGTCAGATGTATGCACAATAAATACTTTGATTTTGATAACAATTTGTAAAATGTTATGTTGGTCTTGAAAATGTGAATGGCAAGAAGGCCATTTATGCTCAGAGGAATGTGCTAACTAAATATATAGCAGGATTATGTGTCAAAGATGCTCAGTGGGAGATAAAATTTCCTACCTTTTACTTTTTCACTGAATGAATTGAGTTAAAACTAAAAGCAGGTAAGAGGTGATAAAAAGCTATTTTGAAGGAGAAAAGATTTGGCCTTGGATAGGCCAGTGGAGGAAGTAGACTTTCTGGAACAGAAGAAAAAATTCGCCTTAAAGCTGATCAGGTCACTAGACTGTGCAAAGAGGAACAATAGTGCTTTAGTATTTCTTGCGATAGGAGTAATTCTGATTTTGTAATAAAGAAGTTAAGCCTTTGCTAGAATATGCTTCTTTCTTCTGTAAAATTACCTAGTATTAGGAATGATAACTCAGATAACTTTGAGGAGAATGAGACATAGAGTCTCTCCAGAAAAAAAAAAAAAAAAAAAAAGAAAAAAAAAAGAATCTAAATTAAAAGATACTACAGGTCAACCTGAGATGTCTGCAATCATACATCTGTTTGGGTGTTTCAGAAGTTAGCACTTTTTTCATGATAGTTTGCAAAGATTAGCTGGGGATCCGGCTGTATCAAATTCCAGGCATGAAGTCATCTCTTCTCCCAGTGAAGGAAGGAGAGGCAATTCAAGCAGGATTCAGATGCACACACAGAATCACAGAATGGTTGAGGTTGGAAGGGACCTCTGGAGATCATCTAGTCCAACCTCCCTGCTCAGCAGGGTCACCTAGAGCAGGTTAGACAGGGTTGCATCCAAGTGGGCCTTGAAGATCTCCAGAGAAGGAGACTCCACAACCTCTCTGGGCAACCTGTGCCAGTGCTCCGTCACTCTCACAGGGAAGAAATTCCCCCTCCCGTTCAGGCGGAACTTCCTGTGCTTCAATTTGTGCCTCTGTCCTGCATCAAAAAAGAATCTCATGTCATTTAAGATGTCAAAGGGCATTCTGCCAAGTCTCCTACTGCTGTCCAGAAAGACAGAGGTCTCCTGCATGTGCCATGTCATTTCTGCAGCTCCTTACAGCAGATATCTAAGGCATCTTTAGAAACCCTGAAATGTATGTTTAGGCTATTGCATATCACCCTCAATAGCTCTGGAAACTCCATATTTTCACAATCAAATTTTCCTATATGTTATAAAGTACTTCTACATTAAATGTCTGTTACGGAGTTATTCTGGATCTTTTGGGAATCTTGTTGAAGTCAATGGAAATATTTCTACTAATTCTATATACACCACATCTGTCAGTAAATCCAAATCATTCACCTGTTGAATGTCTAACAGTCTTGAATCTTTTACTATGAGATTTTGAGGCAACAGACCTTGTTATCAAGATCAATAGAGAGCTAATTAAACCCATTTTATCAAAATCAGTAGGTATCTAATTAAACCTATTTTTTTAAACAGTACTTGAATAAAAACAGAACATCTGACCTGTAGTAAGCTATGACTTTTGGAGTTTCAATTTAATAATAAATTGAAATAAAATTAAAAATTTAAACTTTTTTTCATAAATTCAGTATTCTGAGTTTTCTCATTCACATATGAAATGCTCCTGGAAAAATATGAACCATATTTTTCATTGAAAAAGCATTTTGCTTGGAAATTCCCAAGCAGTTCTTCTAAGTCCAAACAACATACATCCAACAAGAAACAATGTAGCGCTTTATCTTGACTTTATACTATGATGTTTGTGTATCATATTTGACTGTGTCACTGAAAACATTGTGTTAAGATCCAATTAAAATGAGACAAAAATAATGGTGAATGCAGAACTTTGTCTTTCTTCTCTCAGATAGTTTAAATGTTTCAGGAAAAGTAAGTATTTTAACATTTTTCCATACTTTTCAGATCAAGGTTTAGTGTTTTCAAAAGCAGCTACAGTGCGTTGGAAATATAATGGGAATTGCGTATTGAAAGTTTTACTCATGATCCCATTGATATTTGTTAGATGTAAGATAAGGCTCTTTTAGTCTAAGATTTATATCTCCTAAATTAGAAGAGTAGGCCAGCTTGGCATTCCCTAAAGTCAAAAAAAGAAATAGGAAACCAGACAGGATGATTTAGATCCTATTCCAGAGAATGTGTTCTTAGTTCAGACAGCTCAGCTGGGATAAACCTGACCCCCAACTGACTGCAAACCCAGATAATCAGATGCAGATAGTTCTGCAAATGCCCAGTTTTCCAGTCTGGCAAGCTCTTATCTTAAAGCTGTACAATGACGGGTGCTAACTATAATCTGTATTTTAGTTCACTAGTTTAGTTTGGTAGGGTTTAGTGTTTTAGAGGCACTTTTGAAGCGAATTTCCTAATTACCCATAGTTACCAGTTTTGGCTTGCATAAGGAAGCAATCTCACAGCACACAAGCAAGATTTCTTTCAGAGTAAACTGAACTAAAAGACATACTAATGCGGTGCAGCTAGTGCACTCCAACCACTATGGATACTGAGTCCATAGGACAAGACTAGAGCTGAAGTGAAACTCACCAAAATGCAGATGGTACGAACGTCTGGTCCACAGTGCTGTTTTTCTCTACAAAAATGTTCCTACAGTACTGCATAACTTCTAAATGTGTATATAGTCTTACAGGACTTCAGCAGCTAGTCCTGTTTCTCAGGGAAGCAAAGTGCTATGCTAACATGGTCATGTCCCACAAGTTTGAAGTATAGGTGAAGCTCAACTGTGATTCTCTACCTCTTTGTAAACATACACTTTAAGACATCTCTTGAAGGTTTTAAATCTCCTGAATGCTTAGGAACAGCAAAATGCAAGTCCTATTGTCACACAGATCTTAGTGTTCTTATTTATATCATTAATTCATTTTTAATTTCAGATTATTACAGGAAAAAAAAAATCTTCCCTTATCATTACTTTTTCTCACTCGAACAGTTTTAAAATCAACCTTTGTTCTTGCAATTATCTCTCCTTATCTTAAATCATGCAAGTCAGATACAAGTTATATTTGTTCTTCTATAATAATAGAAAAATAGCATATTTTTGTTTAACTGGTTATAATACAAAATTTTTAATGATTTTCAATATTATACTCTCTCACATCTCCAACTGATATAAAAAAATCTCTTTTTTCCCTTATTAGACAGACAGACTATCTAATAGTGTTTAATTAATTGTTCTGAGGATGTCACAAGCTATAAATCCTAAAGGAACCGTAATGGACATCCAATCTTTTCCCATGTATACCTGGCTATAGAACTTCATCAGTTGTTTCCGGTTTGAATAAAATATATTGAAATCTTATCATGACTGAAAAATATCCATCCTTTATTTAAAATTTGGCAGTGAGAGAGACAACAACTCTTCATGTGTTATTCCAGTAGTTAATTGCTGTCACTATTCAAAATAATGTTTTACTTCTAAACTAAATATACTGTGCTTCAACTCCCAACTGCTAAACCTTGTTTTAGCTTTATGTGGTAAATTGAAGAGCATTCTGCTACCAAATGTCTTTCCCACACATTCTTTTTGCTCAAATGGGCTCATAATATTTAAGCTTTGGATTCTCCATATACTTCTGAAAAAATGAAAGCAAGTGTTATGATTGTTCAGCATCTTTACCTCAAAAATAGACATCTGGATGTGTGAATAAAAAATATATCGCTGAGTAAGGTGTCTAGGTTCATAAATTCAGGAGGAAAGCAAACAGCCTGGTTCCATAGCCTACCAGGTGCAACAGGGAACTCTGAAATAGAAAATAATCCTGTTTTCATTACATGGATGTCATTACTACTAGTAGCCATATCTGAAAAAAAAAGGATCTTATTATTTGATGGTATAGTTACTGATGATCTATGATAAGGAGGGGGTTTGTACTGTCCTCCATGAATAGAGACAGCTGATGTTTAACATCTAAGTTAAACAATTCTGCCTCAAGTATAGACAGATATATGCAACCCAACCCTCACTATTTATTTGCAAGACATGTGTTGACCCTCTGTTCTTCATTCTGGGAATCTCATACAGAGGTGTCTGTTTCCTTTTGACTTTCATAAGGAGCCCAACTGATTTTGCTTTGGACTCCATCCTAGAAACCAACACTTAAAAGTAAATGAAGTAATGCACATGAAGTGTTTAAACTCTTTACTGAACCAGTCTTCACTGAAGGCATGTTAGTTAACACGTGACCAGTGTAATATTTTTAACCAATCTCATGATCTCTCCAACTTCATATGACAAAGTCTATTTTTAGTTGATTGATTAGCTCTAACTATATCTTTCTTTAGTTCTCAATGACAAAAATCCCATGTCAGTTGATCCATTGTTTTACATGAAACTGTTGTCAGGATAACATGGATCATTCACTTTTTAAAATATTATAAATAATCTCAGTTCTCCATGAGATTTCTAGAAATATGTCAGCATTTCAAAATTTAAAAGATTTAAAATGCCTTTAAATTTTTAAATCTTTTAAATTTTGAAAAGGCATTTTCTGCTCCTGTGTGATTTTAAAAACACTGATACTTCTATGTTTCTTTTCTTTGATATGTCTATTCAAAGATGAGGCTCAAGCTGATTTCAGTCTTTGACATAATAATAAGATAAAAGAAAAAGTCCTTAATCCTACCACAAATTTTACTCACTCAGCCTCAGAAAATCAGCATTCTCTTCCAGACAAGAATTCTAAAACAAGGCAGTCAATATTACCCAGAATGCTAGTCTTCATCTAGGGAAATTATGGGAAGGATTTATATAGGAAAGATATAACTGCTTATATTGGAATGTAGCCAACCCCTGCAAGTTAATAGTTTTTGAAATGAGTCTTGGAAGCTTTAGTAATTCGAAAGAGTTTATACAATGTTTTATAAATCACAAAAAGTAGTATCTTTCTGTTAGTGTTATCCAGCTAACTGGAAAGATTGCGCTGGAGAGAAATGAGACTAAATGGCCAACTTTACTTCATGTGGCACATATTAACTTCCTCTGTCTCCAAAGATATGTGGCATGTTCCAGACCATGTACACATGCCTAAACTGTCTCTTTGTCTCAAAACAAAACAAAACAAAACAAAACAAAATTCAAACCTAGAATGGCTATATCTAAACCACCTATTAGGAATGGTTCTTGTGCTGTTTTCCAAATTGTGTCTCGGTATTTGCAAAATCATAGAAATGTTCATTGGATCTCTGGGAGCCATCCACTGCAGCCTCCCACTAGAAGCAGGGCTGTCACCAACCCAGCCATGGCTCTATGTAGCAGTGTCCTGAAAACCTCTGAGGATGAAGACTCCAAAACTCTCTTGGCAACCTGCTCTGTTGCTGCATTTCTCTCCAACTGTCCAAGGCAAACTTCCCAAGCTTCAAATTGTGGCATATATTCTTCTGCACAGATACTACCAGTCCAGATTGGTGACTAATAATTATATTGGCCAAGAATGCCCACCTCTGTCAGGCAGACCCTCAGTAAATATAGTCACTTTGTGCATGGGAATAAAAGAAATTTTTCTACAGCCAGCTTATAAGCAATCAAAGCCAACTGTGATTAAAGTATATAAGCTGATCATACACTAATTGTTAGCCAAAACCTGGTGGTATGGAAAAAGTAGACCTAATGAGCCACTCAGTTCAGGAAGATAACCTGACCAGGTAGTTTGATTCTTGTTGATGAAGTTTCCTTCTTGCCTGGTGTTCTGTTTCCAGCCATAGAGAAAAAGTATAATTTAAATGTTCCATCAGCTTCATCTGATGTGCCTTCAGAGCTAGAGACATCAGTGTCTTCCTACACCAAAAAATGTGCATCAGATCCATTTGTTCGTTAAAGATATGAATGGTCAGGCTGTGTGATACATGGTATGTGATGGCATTCTGGTAGATGACTTCCCTGAATACCATAAAATGAGACAGGGCAGCTTGCTGTCATTACTCCTGGTCTCCTTAGCCTTTTTACTTTGTTAGATTCCCATTTTTGCACTATTTTGCACTAACAGATCCTTGTTGGATCATGACATTAGTCATCCCCACATACAAATGACAGTTTCAACTCCTCTTTGCAGAACACATATGCCTTCTTAAACAGCAAGGTGAATTTGTTACTCTTTCCTTCTTACTCCTATTTCCTACCAGCCCACACAACATGGTGTGGCCATAGTGCAAATTAGGGGCTTCATTGCTGACAAGTGTTTGAAGATAGATGTTGTTTGGTTGTTGTTGTTTGCTGCTATTAAGAGTTTGGCTTCTAGAATAGGTGCTGACGAAACTCAGGATTAAGGTATATCACATCTGAATGGGCAGGAAGCATGCATGGTTTTGATTCCTGACATATGGAAATGGTATTCTCTGACAGCATACCTGCGGTTAGATAGTGCAGCCAGTTAGAGAATCTGGTCCTATTGCAACCCACAATGTGCCTGAAAAGTCAGTGTATATGTGACAATTCAAAATATAATTTCTCCTGCAAGATTCTAGCCATTCTTCCCTCTTCTTTCATCCAGCACAGGCAGATAGGCATCATATTGCCTTATGAGAGAAGAAAAGACAACGAATTTTTTTTCAATAACAAAGGAGAAGGTACAGTACACTGTATCAAGGCCACCAGGGATGGGATTCAACATTATAATAACCAGCTCCTGCCAATATAGATGACAGTTTGCTATTCTTCCAAAAGAGAAATCTATCAGTTGTCTTCCTTCCCCTCATCCTTAAAAAACTTTTCTTATTCTGTTTACTTCTCTATCACAACCTCTTTGGTCTCGGTATCTCATTTTCCTTCTAAAGTAGTCAACAGTAATGGGGGAGAATAGAAAGTCCTTATGCTACTATTATTCCACAGTTTGTGCCTTCAGTCACTGCTAAAGCAAGAATACTGATAATTTCTCAATGTGTTTTCATTTGCCTTTCCGATAGGTTTTGTGGACCCTTTTTGTGATGTTTTTTTATTATTCTGTATATCAGAGAAGAAAGTCATAATCGCACCTAGCACTTTTCTGTTGGTGAAGCCTATCACAAGGAAAATCTTGTAGATACACTGGTAGCCATAGGCAACCTGTAAAGTCACTGTAATTATAAATCCTCAAGGACTTTATATAAGTGAAAAGAACGACTTGTTCCAGTCTGCTCTTCCTGACATCCGGCAGAACGATATTTGACTTTGTGTGAGGTGAAATGAGTGCATAACCTCAATACTTTTCTCATTTGCATACTGCTGCCAGGAAAAAAGCTGTTGGTAGCTTTAAAGTGAGTCTTCTGAGATACTGCAGTCGATAATGCAAATTAAGATTTCCATGTTCTTCTACGACCTGTTCATCTCTTTTTATCACCAGGAGTTATCAAGACTGATTTTTCAAAATGCATTTTCCTATGTTTTTTGACAATAATGAAGGCCCACAAGTTAAAGGAGGGAGGGAAAGAATGCACAGAGGGCATGATTCTTAGGCAAATAGTATGTTAATGACAGATTTAAATAGTCTTTATAACTGGAGATCTTTGAGTTGATATATGACCTTGCAAAAGAGCAATTCATTACAGTTCTTGCAATGGCAGCTTCAAAAAAAGTCATCAATAATGGCTTGGCAGTTAACACAAAAGAATTAGCAGGGAGGGCAAATACCGTGATCTTACAGTCAAGGAAACACTGGAAAATATGCAAGCTTCCATCAGGAATGTATAGTCTGTTGTTAACCAATTAATCTAATAAGAGATAATTGAAAAAGAGAATAAAACTATAGTATTCATCTAAAAGACTAACCAGTGTCTTTGACATTACTTCTGTCTTGCAGTTGTTACTCCTACCCTATATGAAGCAAGAAGTACTGTGGTCTCCATTTAAATAGGACACACTTAATTGAGGTATTTGCTTAATTGGGACATCTCCCAGGGAAACAATTTAACTGAAAGACAAAGTGTACAACTTAATTCTGGATGTCACTGCAACCAAAACCTCCTTCTTCTCAGTGAAACCAAAGGCAATGTTCTCAATGTTTTCAATGACTGCAGGAATGTGCTATTACTGCTGTTGCATTTAGAAAATTTAGTCTTATATTTTTTTCTTATCAAAAGGAGTTAATAAAGAAGGATTGAAGTAAGTATGAAGAATAAAGTACGTCATTTCTTTCTGTGTATATTCAGAGTCCTCTTCAAGAATAAGATGGAAACTGAAATTCATTCATCTAACAGTTGGCTGCTGAAACTTATAGATAACAGGACCCTGGAAGAGAATCCAGAACACTGTGTTAGGCACCTGCACTCCCTGCGCTGCTCTTGGAGGACAGTGCAATTTGGAATGGGGTATGAAACATCTTGGATCAACATTTAATGCATTTAATGTCAGTGCATTTATGATTATACTTACCAACAGAAAATATGAAGGTCAGGGTGTTTCTGAAGCCCCATCTTCTTTCCATACACTAAACCACAGCCTTGAGCCGTGCACCTCCATCCATACAATCCTTACCTTAGCATACATGCAAGGAAGCTGTTGTTTCAAAGAGCTGAACAGTACTGACTTTTCTTTCAAATACACAAAAGAGTAGTTTTGTTGAAGCTCTGCCACCGTGCCATAAAGAATGCACATTCCTTTCTGAAAAGCATAGCACAGGTAAAACGAATGTTATTCTCTAGAATTGAAACTGTAAATAGTTTTTACATAGTTTACATTAAAGATCTGTTAGATAAGAAATATGAAGACTCTTTGTACCGAGACCAGAATGCAGTTTACTATTCTTGTGTTCTTGTTTGTGCTTTTGCTAGTCCACCAAATCTGATGTTTTTATTTTATGTTTTTCCCAACTCAATTATATAATTTTGAAAGAAAGAAAGGAGTGTGACTCTATCCAGATAAATGGATAATCTCGTGGTTAATCTATCAGTCTGATTGTGGTTTCTTTTCAAGCTGAAAAGCATGCATACCTGTGGTTAATGATACGACCATAACCATTTAAGCACATAATCTATAGGCTTTTTCTCTAGATGTATTTAAAAATAAAACGAATTTTGTGATAATCACTGCAGAGTAGAAAGCACTGTAGAAGGACAACTATAGAGTGCATCCTTTGGGAAACTCAGGTTCTTTTTATGGTCTTTTTTCAGATCATAGATTTTCTTATAGCTTGTTCCTTAAGGGAAACTGTTATTTCAATTAGACAAGGAACAATTAAGATGCCTTCACTTACTTTAATATAATTAATCCAAATAGCTGCTATAGCAATTGAAACAAGATTCTCTTTATCTGGGTAGATATTTATTTAGGATAATAGATTGCTAACAAGTACAATCCTAAAATATTCAAATATTAAAGTCAGGGAAAAATAGAGATCAAATCTCAATTTTCAGTACATAGTTGTGCACTAATGAACCAATAATCATATTTCTTCCCTCTCTGTCTAAATTGTCCTACTTTTCAAGTAGCTGAACATTAAATTCATGATTAGGTATCTTTTTATTGGGAGATAAACTTCTTTAAAGGAAATATAGTGTATTCTATTCTAGTCCATATTTATTTAAAATATGTATGCCTTTGAGGAGACATATTGGATAGGAATGCCAAATCAAAATTTATAACTGATAGAGACAGACAGCTCCTTAAAGTAAATCTGAAACAGTCTCATGTCAGGCTGTTTTTCAGGTATGAGTCTTCTCTAACTCACACCAGCTTAAACATTAAAACAATACTGATGAAACTTTTATCAGAGTAGAAGGCGACCATAAAAATGTAGGTTATTTAATAGAGTCAATCCCTGTCTTTTCACTACACTTCTTGATCAATTAATAGTTGGTATGATTTTAACTGACCCGAATAAACTGCAAATCTTACTTTGTCTTATTATGCTTTTACTGAACGGCAAGTACCAATATGGAAATAGTTGAAATCACCATATAACCTTTTGACTTCTGTCCCCATTTTTTTCCCATGCAAAAACCTAAATCTAAATCTGAACACCTAACCTAGGCACCTAAATCTAAAATTACTTTCCATTAATCTTTGGATCACTTGTTACCACCCTTCACAGTAAGCAGATTTCACAAATGCCCTTTTTACAAATTACTATACCATATTTTACCAAAGTCCTACTTTTGTGCATGCCCAACTCTGCTAAGTTTAAACAGGTTAGTAAACATCTAGGCTTGGACAGAGCTCAGAAAGTGGAGATGTCAAAGTGCCAGGGCACTGTGCAGAGGGACAGGGAACCAAGGAGCATCTCTGCGCCGGCTGGGCAGGGGTCTTGCCAGCCTGAGCCCGTCCCACTGCCCCCAGTGAGGGAGCAGAGCAGCCAGGGGGGACAACCATGGGCAGCCCCCAGCCCAGGACTCTTACCATGTCACTGGGGCAGGGACTGAGAGCTGAAATGAGTCCCTGTACCCATGGTGGAGGCCCCAGGTGAGGATGGTCAGAGACACTAAAGCCTGTCAGTGCCCCAGGGCCCTGACAGCAGCCAACCCTCCCAGCGATGTGTGTCCTCACACCTTACAGAGATCTGGCCTCAGAAGGGAGTCCTTGTGTGGAGTGATTTAATGTCTGTTGATTGACAGCGGGCTATTTTGGGGGACAGAGAGCCAGAGCAGGGATGGGGAATCAAGAAAGGGACACAGCACAGGGGGCTTAGGCTTAGTGCTTGGGGATAAGGGGGTTTAGATTGCTCTTGAGGAGCCCTGGAGGCCAGGCAGGCTTGAGGGGGAAGCGGGCTGTTCAAACCACCCCTGACAACCCCAAAGGCCATGTAGGCTCCAGGAAAGGTCCCAGCTGCCCCAGGGAGCCCTGTGGACCAAGTGGTCTGGGGAGGGGACTCATTTGGCTGTAGGGTTGCTGCAGTGGGGAGCTCAGAGCCTAAGCAGGTGGGTCACTGCAGAGGAGCTGCAGGGGCAAGGTCCTGCATGATGCCCAGCTGTGGGCTCAGAATGGCCTGAGCTCGCTGTCAGGGTGCAGTGAGGGACAGGAGCACCCTGAGGGACAGGAGCTGGGATCCAGGCATGGTTACAAGGCCACAGGGGCAAGGGCTAACCAACCTGGGCCTGTCCCACCACCCCGAGTAAGGTGTGGTGGCCCCTGAGAGTGGTGGCTGGACTCAGCTCAGGTTGAGCTGAAATGGAGTCGGAGTCCCTGGGCCCAGGGCCAGGGTCTTTGGTGGCCAGAGAGGCTGCTCAGGGCCACTACGGACTGCTAGTGCCTCAGGGCCCTAACCTAATTTGTCTTGCAGAGACAAGGAAGGAAAAGTGCTCACAGAGCTTGCCTTGCTGTGTGGACTGGGTTTATCCTTCATGTCCAACATTTCTATTTGTTACTAGCTAGCAAAAACAGCTGGCCGTTCAGCAAGTTGGCTTTTGCTTTTGTAAGCATCTCACAGTGCTTTCAACAGAAGGGCTGGGGAACAGGAGACTGGCCCTAAAAGTAGGGCAGTGCATCACGCCACTTTAGATATCTCCATTTTCATTAGATCTAGTTTTAAAAGATAATTATCATCAAGCCTTGAAAAAATTCATGAAATTGGAAATGATGTTTGGAGTAGTGTTTTTAGTGTTCTTTATATATATATTTATATATATATATATGTATCAATTTCAAAATATTTGCCAGTTCTGGAGGTGTGGAATGAAGGTGAGAGTCTGGGTTTTTTTGTTTGTTTGTTTGGGGTTTTTTCACACAATTCTTTGTTGAATATTTTTCATTTATGCTCTCAGGAATTGCTGTAGACATCTAAACATAGATTAGAAAATAGTAAA
The DNA here is from genome assembly GCF_028389875.1 of Rhea pennata. Taxonomy (NCBI): domain Eukaryota; kingdom Metazoa; phylum Chordata; class Aves; order Rheiformes; family Rheidae; genus Rhea; species Rhea pennata. The sequence goes on from NC_084663.1 coordinate 18,354,868, forward strand.
TGTGAGGCAAGATCTGTTATATTTTCCAGTACTGTCACAGAGCTTACCTAACATATTGTATTCTACAGTTCTAACTTGTATTTGCTTCTGTGCCACTGTGACACTAGCAGGAGGTGATACCTCTTACCTTATTTCATGAACAAATGAAAATTCATTCTTTCCAAAGAAAAGACATCTCATTCTGATTTTTTTTTTCTTTTCCCAGTTTCCTATAGTAAGAAAGTTGTGGCAGAGAAAGGATAAGTGTTACATGTATTTTCTTTATCCCTCTGAGTACGTATCTTTCTTTCTCTTGCTTGTGGTCTACCGGCTAGTGATTTGTTTCTCAATGCTTTTTATGTTTCAACTTCTTTTTAAACTTGTTTTTTCACAAGGCATAATTGGAATTAAAAAATAAAGTGAGCAAAAAGAATATATGAAGCAACAATTTTAGATAATTCTGGCCTTTCTTTAAATAATGTCCCTTCCAACATTTAAACAATATTAATAATCTCAAGCCAGTCATCTGCATTAACTGCAGATCATATCTTTCCTTTAGATAGTACTTTTTTTTTTTTTCCCAAGGCACCAATTCAAAGTTCATGTACGGTGATATGCAGTTTTTAATATCAATGTGGCCAGGGTAATACATGCCATTACAGCACAGAACCCATGGGGAGTGTCCTAGTACCTGGCAAAAACATCAGCCTTTAGAAGTCATGCATTATCTCCCCAGCCCTGGTGGGATTGCTACATGACTTTAAGCAAATACTCAAACAGCTTAAACTTGCACCCTAATATAAAAGGCGATACGAAGAATCACATTATCTGCAAACCTATGTAGGCTCCGTGTGGTGTCCAGGTTTGCTAGCAGAGGACAAGCTTTCCCTCTACAGCAGTTTTTTGCCATACATCATTGCATACCTCATGCAGGAGCTAAGCATGGTATCCAGTTAGTTATTTAGTTATCCTACATCTAACCATAGGATAGTCAGTTGTCTTTATAAAAGTACTGTGTACAGATAAAATAATGTAGTACCTTTTTGTCCAGAGACTATCAAGTACTTGACTAATATTTTACTCTAATATTTAATTCTAACTTTTGGTGTAAGTTATGCTACATTCTTACAGCTACCTGATGTGGCGGTCTACAGAAGCTGCAAGAAAGGGAGTGACTTATGCAATGTAAATAAAGTAAATTACAGAATCCTAAAGCCTGGTTCCTAGTTTTAAGCCACACTCCTCATTCACAACATCTCAATGAAAAATTACTGACAGTGTCTAAAAGGATCTTGAATCAATTTTCTCAATGTATTTCCTATGCATCTGAGCTGCCCTTTCTAATGAACTTCAAGCATGTTTCCCTTCTTACCAAACAATTTGCTAATTTGTCAGTTTACCAGTTTGCCAATTGGTTTATTTGTCAGGTTTTGTTTGTTAATTGGTTCATTTGTCAATTTGTTAATTGCTTACCACTTTCACCGTACTTATCCAGTTACATTCACATCTTTGTTCTAGATAGTCCAATAGAAAAGAAAAGAAAAACAGATATTCAGCTCAGTCTAAGACCTTAGATTTTTGTTTTCAAGTTCAAGACACTGACTTGTAATATTTTCTAAATACTGTATTTTATATATTTGTTTATATACTAGACAAGGCATTTTAATATTTATTGTACACAAAATTGCCCATGTACCCCCCATAAGGAATCCTAAAATCTCTGCATTCTATATATAGATTTGCATTCTAAAACATGATATACTTCATTCAGTGCATCATATGCCTCTATAGAAACTGAACAGAAGCAATGAACTCACATGAATTTTATTATCACAGAGAACACAGAACTTGCCAGCAAATGAGCATTTTTCTTGGGGAGAGGAGACTTTGAGCAGTAACAACAGGATAATTCTTTAAAACAAAAGGAAAAAGCATGACAGAGAAGCAAAATTGTGCCATGATAATATGCCAGTCCAGCACTGGAAAAGCCAAGGTTCAGTTTCTTTCTTTGTGTGGATCAAAATTCACATCACCCAACTCCTAAAAATGTTGTCTTGAGCTGATCTGTTATTGTGGTATTATCAAGCTAGTCTGCTGAAGGCAGTTTCTTTGCAGAAAACAATTTAAGATTTATTGGACTTGAAAAACAGAGTTTTACTCTATAGCCTACTGGTTATAGCCCATGTGTGGAGAGACGAGACACGGGCTCTGATCTCTGCTCTAAGTGCTTGTTGTTCTTTTAAAAAAATTCAATAATGTTAAGGACTGCTGTGACATGTGCTTTTAGCTTCCTCTTGTTATTACTCTTTCCTTCATGTAGTGTCAGTTTATTTGAATACAGCTGTTATTCGAACTTTCTTGACAGAAAAATGGTTTTTCATCACATTCTTAATGTAATGGTCAATCCAAAGACTTTAAAAGTTCAGACTTAAAGCTAAGGTAGTTCAATTTGCCATAATTTATTTTGCACTGTCTTTTGATGTTGTGGAATATTACATACAGATGTGACTGAGACTTTTAGTCTTTGCAAAAACACAGATAATCCTAAAACTTGAAATTGCCCTAGGCATTGGCTTGAAGGAGTATAAAGAGATGAAAATGGCACTGACATTGAGGCAATTAGGTTGCTGTATGGGAGAGAACTTGATCTAATTCACTTATTATTTATGAATGATTCTAGGTTTTTTTAATTGCATCAGGATTTATCATCAAAGTTACAAGAAGCCTGAGAAATGAATGTTGTGTATGGAAAGTAGCTAGAATGGCTGTGAAAAAGTTTGATTGCTTCATCTAGAAGAAATTTCAGAACTAACCTACAATCTTCTATTGTCTTCCCATGAATACTAATTATACTATTATAACTTTATTTAATTTTATATTTTAAAAAGCATATATTTCTTCATTATATTTTAGCAACTGAATTTAATTTTACCATTTAAAGAATAATTGTCAATAAAAAGACTATGAGTTTTTTATCATTTATGTCTTCCTACAAACATTTTTGATTTATTTTTGTTTGTGGGTACAAACATTTACTTATTGGAACAATGTCATGTTATCCAGGTATTTCAGGAAATATGGAATGCTAACACACACAAACCATGTATGTAAGCATATTTATATTTATATTACATGTTTTCCTATTCAATATGGAAACCTTAAAAAATAAAAAATTTCAGTAAAGAACTTCATTTATATTTTAATTGCATGTCCAAATCAATAACATATATTCACCACTTAAAGTGATATAAAAATGCCTATTGATTCTTCCACTAATGAGCTGATATATAGATTAATTTTATATTATCTTTTAGAGATGAAATATTGTTTAGCTTTGCTGATGCAATAAAATAAACAGATTACAGATTTTAATCTCTAATTATTAATCAAAGAATACACATTATCAAACAATATACTGAATGTGTCCACTCAAAGTTCTGCTCTATTAACTAGAAAATGATAGCATAGGTATGATAATTTTCTCTTAAAAAGAAAGAAAAAGAAAAGAAAGGAAAAGGAGACAAAGAAAGAAAGAAAGAAAGAAAGAATAAAAAAAATTAAAAAAAACAGGAATTTATTTAGACCTGAAAGAACTCAGAATGGTTACAATCTGCCAAACTAACATTCCATAAATTCGTCTGATGGGCAGGATTTTATACAACTACAAAAGAGGATCCGGATTAATTCTGTGCAAGTTTAGGTACCTAACTCCAATGTTAGATTCTAATTGCTCTTCATTAGCATTCAGATAGCAACTTCAGAAATGATTCAGTCATGGAGGACTGAAGTCATAGAATCACAGAATCAGTAAGGTTGGAAGGGACCTCTGGAGATCATCTAGTCCAACTTCCTTTTGGATCAACAGGAGTGAGGCACAGAGACCATCTTTAATATAGTCACGATTGAGCCCTGAAACTGGTAGTGCTCTCTACAAGGCCATCAGAAAATGTAAATTCCCCTGGAGACTGAAGCTTTGGAAAAGATTTCTATGGAGTACACATTTGATGATAGAGGACAAAAACATATATATATTATATTACAGAGTCCTACAATAGAGTCCTGATAAAATAATCTTTGTGAAATATCACTGAAGTTTTTTAGAGATTGCTTGAGAAGTCAATCAAAACAAGTGTTTCCCTACCACAGGAAAAGTGGCTCTGTTCATGGGAACAAGAGCCTGTTTCTTGACTGTGAATACACTAGATTCTTTTCATTCCATAATTAATTGGTTTTCATTTCCTAGCCAACAATACATATCTGTCTGGATTTTTCTTAATTTTGTACCAATTTTCAGGAAAAAGAACTGGTACCCTTTTCATTATTGTAGATATCTGATAATGAATTATTTTAGCAAATATATTTCCATTCTAGAATATATTGGTCACCTTTAGAGAAGCATAGTCCTACATATTAACCCATCAGATGGCTTGCATTAGCTGTTTATATTTAATCTATTGTCTCCTCAGTTGCTTGATGTTTATCATACGTGCAATTTATTATTTTCTTTGTAACCTTGTATTTTCAATTTTACTTCCAAGGATCATAAGTGAGAAAAATACAAGAATCTTAGCAAGAAGTGAGATGAAACTTGGCAGAAGCTGACAATTCATTCAGACATTTAATAACTGTACCTTACAAAGGTGCAGACAGCTGTATAACCTATCATCTTGCAGTCAAATGAAAATAATCCACTTCCTCACAAAAGGCATTACAAAGCAGGAGAGAGAGGTGAGGAAAACTATTCTGATAATCCCTTTTAGCTGTAAGAACTGTAGATGAAGAATATTGTTCAGAAACAACATATTTTTATGAGCAGCAGCCAAATGGGCATAAATGGCAGAATTCTGGCAGCTGGGGCTGCAGGGGTGCCTGGCCACGAGCTGCCCTGCGTTGCTCACGCCACATCCAGCTTTCCCTGCCCAAATGTCTGCCAGTCAGAATATTCAAAAATATTGAAGAAACAGTGGTAGCAAGTGGGAGGAGCAATAAAATGAAAGAGATTCCGAAGAAAGGAGTGGAGGAGATACGTAGAAGGGGACATGGCTGGAGATGTGCTCTTGGAAGGAGGCACTCTGGGCCCAAGGTAGGACACCTCTGAGGCACTATGGCTGGTGGAGGACCCACACTGAGAAAGGGACGCCCTGAGGGACTGATGTCCATGGGTGATCCACACTGGAACAGAGGAAAATGAGAAAGAAACGTGGAGCAGATTTAAACTGTCAGGCACATGACCCCAACTCCCCCTGCTGCCCATCACCTCACCGCAGGAACTGCGAGGGCCTGAGACATGACACATGGTGAAAACAGGGGAAGTTGAGAGTAGGCAGTGGGCAGAAGTGATGCTTGATTGAAGTTAAGCCTCAGGATGGGGGAGGATAGGTGTTTCCCTAAGTGTTTATTTAATTGCTTGTTTTCTTTTTCTCAATACCCAAATCAGTCATTGAAAGTTTGTGTTAACTGATAATAAAGTAAATTATGCAAAATGCCCCATGTGACAACATCCAATCCAAAGAGATCAGCTACAGATGACCTATACTTTACAAAAATCATATCATTGGTAATTATTTTGTTAGGAAACCAACATCCTGAGCTGCTGTATACAGAAGATACAACACCTTCAGCATCTGTACTTTACAGGATTATATTCCTATTTAAGGGAAATATTCCTATTTAAGAAAGGGAAATATTTTATCATCGTGCATGCATAAACTGAATACTATTGTACTTAAGGAGATGAAACACCTAATGCTTCTCCGGATTGGAATAAATACAAGTTTAAAGGAATAAATTTTTCATTTCAACATGAATTTAGGAAACAAAATGTATTTAATATGATATTAGTTAACAGTCTGCTTTTATACAGTATACTTTTCATAGTGGTTTACAAAGAAGGTCATTATATTTATCATTATTAACAAGCAGGATAACTGAGACAAAAGGAGCAGCAAAGATTTACTGAACATCTGTTACCCAATAATGGAACTGAAAACAGAATATAAATATCTTCTGTTACTATTTATCAGCTCATCAATTAAACTACTAGTTTTATTTATCATTGCTATATTAAAAAGAGTTAAACTTTCCCCAAATAGTTAAAGTCTCCCCAAAATATATATAGTTTGGGAAAACAGAGTATCTGGAAAGGAGAAGAAGCAGGAAATAATAACTTCTTTTATTGAAAAATTTATGCTAAATGAACAATATTGAAATTAAAAACCAGACACTGGAAAATTTGTACTAGAATAGAGGTATCCACTGTAACCTTAATTTAGTCTGCTTGTACATATGCATTGTGATGTGTTATCTAATAACCTCTGCTCTCCTTAGGATCCCTCTCTCCTTAAGGTCATTACGTATTTCACACATCTGTTCAATATTTTATGTTCTCCTCATTGTCCAATGCTTGGCTGCCTCCTTTACTTACTCCGTAAGACTGAAAACCTGCTCTGGAAAAGGAATTCGTAATTTCCCTGTAAGCATTTCTACAATACTTATCACTACAGTCTGTTATTGCTTTATAAACATTAATAAACTAAATTCTATCTGTGGGTTCTGTCAGCCTGTTAGAGACAGAGAATTGAGGCAATGCAGGACTGAGATTAAAAAAAAAAAAACTCTGATTGGAATATCTATGACCTCATTTTTCATAATATTAACATTAATGGATCTTCATATATTCTTAGCACTGCAAATCAAATTACATCTGTGAACATTCTGTATTCCTATAACTGAGGTGCAACATATTCAAGCTATTATGAACACACACCTTTAAAAAAGGCAGTTGAAGTGATTTATAAAATAAGTGTAACTCAATGTCACAGGCATAAACGGCATCTGGTTCCCAAATCAGCATTCAGATCCTGTGAATGTAATACCATCTTTCATGTATTTCATCTTTTGGAATAAATGAAGCATGACCCTGTATAGATACCAGTCTCCCCTGTCCTCTCCTGTTGTGTTTGTGTTTTTGCTTTCTGGTCTTACCTTCCTTCACCCTCCATCTTCTTGCTCATCTATTCCCTGTGAACTATTTTTTAGGTAATATTAGCCTCCCAAAATTTCTTGCTTTCAATCATATCTGATGTTTTCTTCTATTTGTTCCTTCTCCTCCTCCTCCCTTTCTCTCCTATAACAAAATCTAGTGTTGATGCCAGACTCTAAACTACTTTACTGAGAAAAGAGAAGAGGAAGAACCGTTCCATTGGGTTCAACACAGCTATCAGCAGCGGAGGGAAGCTGAGGCACAGAAGTCCTACGGCCTTGGCAAGGCAGATTCAAGGGAATTTATCTACCAGCAGGTAAGAATCCCATCCTATGACATGCCATCTGGAATTGTTTAAAGGCTGATATCACGGAAAAAGTTGGGTAGACCAACTTTTGGTCTATGCAACAGTGCATAAGGCACATTCCTGATATATATCCTTTCACCAGTTTTTACCCATTCCACACCAAAATGATCATCCTTGAATTTTCAAAAAAGGCCATCATAACTGATTGTTGTAGGTGAAGTAATATTTTCCTTTACTAGCTTTGTTCTTAAGTAAAAAGAGAACAAATCTAATTCAATCTTAAAGTCAGATTTCACAAGTCTGCACCTGGAGAAAGCTAAAATTCAAGAATAACTTTACTTTTTCACTTTATTGTTTTCCTGGGCCTTACCTTGTCCTGTAGTCTTGGGCCTAGCTGATCATAAAAGTGATTTATAACAAGAAGTAGGGAAGTTTCTGGGACTTTTTGTCTTTGCTGAAGAGTGCTGAGTAACACTGGGTAATACTGACATTAACAGGCTAGTGTAAACAAAAGGCCTGTGGTTCAAATGAATTATCCACATTTGCAGAAAGTCATATATATACATACATACATATTCACATGCATATACATAACTGCAGCTAAAAATATCAAGCCAGGATTTTACCAAATAAATCCTGGGACAGGTATGCCCATGAAAAAGGGGTAATAAGACTACTGATTAATGTGTATAAGTGTGTCAAACAAATTATATGGTCAATTAGCAAATTGAACAATGTGTTAGAATGTAATTATGTAAAAAGGAAGTTAGTCAAATTCAGATTCTAGCACCTGGACAGTTACTATAGCTCTTGGCTACATTTTGACTAGTAATATGCAGTGTTATTCCATTTTGTTAATTGCTACACTATCTACTGACAAGAAACCTGAGTGACAATTCTTACATAGTTTCTGTTCTTACACAGTGTCTTTCATGGTTCATTAAAGAAATGAAGGATTTATATTGATGAGAGGGGTAGACCTTGGTGGCGAAAAAAAATCAAAAATCAACAGAAATCATAACTGCTGATGTCTTGACAGTGCAGCATAGCTTGAATTTAAGACCAGCTGGGAGACAGAAGCTAAAATGTCTTCTACTGATGTCCCCAAGTTGTACATGCTGCCTTTTGTAGCATCTGCAGCTGCACTGCACTGCAGCTGGCTCTTGAAATACTCAGCATCTCCTGGAAGTATGCAGCCCTGCAGATTCCTCTCCACTGGAACTGTGAGCTTTATTCAGCCTCAGATATCTGCTTCTTTTCTGCGAATGACTTCCTTAACAGTCCTGGTCGTACGGGGTATATTGTCAGTACATCAAGCAATTTGGAATCAGTAGAGAGGCAAGTCTATTACCTATATTCTGCATCAGTGATAAAAGATAAAAACTTTTTCCTTTTCTCTTGAGGAGAAGAGAACTCTTCCAGGAAGTGTTTTGGAAATCTAATTAAGAGGTTTTGTCTACTTAGTCTAGCCTTGAATCTATCTGAGCCTTCCTTCAAGAGTTTAAGCTCATGATGGCTTAAGCTCCATGACCTTTGGATTAGTACTGAACTATATTCTATGATCTGTATGTTTGTCATTGCTGGGGCTCAAAGTAGAAACTGATAATGCTTGAAACTACCTATAGCTTCCATGGGTTCTCTACAAGTTAATTAATAATTAAATACCCAATTTCAGATAAGGACTTTTTGGTCATAGGGCCATAGAAAGTATAGTGCTATGGGGAAAGAAAAGCAGGAAAGCCAATACTTTTTGGTCAGAGAGCAAATGGATAGGGTCATGAAAAGAAAGTTAAGGCTTGTGTTAATTTAGAATAGTGCCAACTGGTTAAATACAGAGTGTCTTTTTAATAGATTTCACACTGCCTTTAGCTAATTTTGAATTATATTAATGCAATCAGCTCTTTACTAGGACTTACAAGCAATAAAGTCAGCAAGAGTTCCACAGTAACATTTTTTTCCACTGACTTGAGAAATTTACTTCAGGAAAACACAGCTCTTTAAAGGTATTGGTGATTTTCTATAACTAGAGTTTTGTTTCTGCAGAAATTATTGTATTTCTGATATACTCCTAAAATATAGCCTATATCAGCTCTAAATTTGCATATTCAATTGACTGTTATCAGTATGAACATTAGCATTGTGTACCATTGCTTGTGCAAAACTTTAAAAAATTTCTTCTGGATAAAACGTTGCTTTCATGGAACCTAAATTTTTTGAAGTACCTTTCAGTGATCTTGGGCAATCAAGGGCCTAGCTTTATCCTTTTTCTGTAAGAATGCCAGTGCAGAAAGTAGTTTATTGCCATTCTTCAGCACTGCTTCTGTAGTAAGTTAAAAAGAGAGGTTGCATTCCTGGAAATAGTAATGCCGTATACTACAGTAGACTAGGCTTTCTTAGGAAGGCTATTACATTTAATCCTTTTTCACTTGCAATCTCTGACAAAAATAAAGATCCAGATGAGATAAAAGAAACTATCAAGAAGAGATTTTCATTTTAGCATTAGCAATCTCTAGTCAGTAAGCAAAGATGGATCTTGAGACTGTCCTCTGGACCAATGTGGCATTCAGTGAAAAAACAGTTAGCAATTAGAGATAAAATTTCTGAAACAGATATGTTTCTAGAATATCCTTCTTTGACAGATGCTTCACCTTGTCTTGGTCATTGGAAACTGCTATGAATATTGTTTGATAGTTCAGAAGATTATTTTGGCAACAACTGTAACTGAAACAAAGGTAGGCTATTCAAGGTCTTTTCAGCACTGTTGGATTGCATCTATAAGCTAAAATAAATACAGATTATATTTTGAATTAGAAAAGCAGAGAAATTTTTTGCAAAACTTTTAACAACATGGTCAGGAACCAAATGAACACAATAGAACAAAAGAAATGATTCATAATAGTGTTAAAAAAATGAAAGCATATTTAGTTATGCATGAAAAATGGAGGTGGAATATTGCCAAAGGCACTGCTGCAGTTAGCATGGAAGGAAGAAGGATGAAAAGCTGACAGTAAAAAAATAGTGAATGAACAAATAGCATCAATAGATAAACTGGCTGGTAATCCACAGACATCACAGCAAGAGAAAAAAATACTATTTATTTATTTAATGGAGACCCCCATGAAAAATAACATTATTGCATTACCACGTAGGTAATCACTGAAGTGATCTAAACCACAGCTTTAAGTCAAAAATGAATTCTTAGAATCTTTAATTTAATTTGATTTCACTAAGATTTCACCCCAGGAACTTATAGTACAGCCCTACCAATGGTTATTGTATTACTTACATAAGAAACATAAGTAATTTTTCATAAGAAATGTCAAGCTTTGAGTGTCCCAGATATCTTTGAGAAAGGTAGCTCAAGTCATAGGATTAATTCAAGCATTGTAAAGTAATCTCTCATTGGCTTAAGCATTAGTAGCTCAAATATCCTCAGCAATGGTGCACTATGGCCACTTGGCGCAATACAGTGCTCTGAAGACAAGCCTCCCTAGTGCCTCTGCATGTCACCGCAGCGCATTATATGCACATCTGAATTTGCTCCATAAGAACTTCCAAACTTCTCTCAGATTCACAGCAGCATGATACTTCAGGTTCAAAGGAGCATCAAGAGGTCTTTAATCCAACCTCTGGTCCAGAACACTGTCAGCTACGAGATCAGACAAAGTTGCTCAGGCTGTTCCACTCAGGCCTTGAAAACCTCCATGGATGGAAACTGCACAACAAAAGGAAAAAGGTGCTGAGTGCAGAAAAAAAGATTTAAGATACATTTTATCTAAGATTTTTTTTATAAAGTAAGAAAGTAATTTATCAAAATTCTGCTCCATATTTTGTGGTTTGGATAGTTTAATGGTTTTGACTCAGGGTAAGACTGAAAAGTACGATACTTAGATATGTTCAGAGAACATTTTGCATCAATTACATCTCATGAAAAGTAGAAACAAACTGAAAATTCACTAAACACGGGGTATATCTGAAAAATTTTTATTTGACCGTAATACACTAAGTGATATGACAGTAATGATTATCTCATACTTTGTGTTTCATTAATATTCTATCAAAATAATATAATACATATTGGTCATATTATGTTAGATGATTTAGATTGGAAGATACAACTTTGAATATATTGAGCGAGAGCAGCTATATACTTTCTCATAAAAGGACTGGTCAAAAGGAGAACTTCATTTTTACTGTTTAGCTTTTCTGTCAGGATGGAATTCTATATCTGCTATATATATTTTAGGAAACTGCTGTTTACTAAATTTATGGGCTAAAGAGAGTAGTGCTACTTGTATGTCCAGATTTATTGTCATCAGAGCATTACACTATCCAAGGCAAGGAAAATATATGGTTTCTATGCATTAGCAATGCAGTATATTTAGTAATAATATTTCAACATAAATTAGTAAATGAAGCTTCTTGATTTATAGACAATATACTGTCACATTTTTTTCTTGTTCTTTCAAGACACTATGATTAACATGATCTTCATAATAGATGTTGGTCACCTATCATGCATTGGTATTAATTGCTATCATTAATTATATATACAAAGACACCAATATTTGTTCAAAGAATACAAGTAAAATCACTGTGCAAGCCCATTTCTGGAAAGGCAGAAAGAGGCACAAATAAATGTGTGGTTCGAATATTATTCAACCACAAGGATGCCCCAGTTTTACGGAGTCAGATCCCATGGGGATGCCACTTGTTTTACACAGATGATCTCTAGCTGAGCAGGTTACAATTGTGGTGTCCTCTGTAGCAGTGCCTAGGCGCAGTCTTGACTGAAGTCTGAGTTTGCGGTCTAGCTGAACTCACACTACAGGAGTCAGCGTCTACTGTAGCGCCTAAAGACTCTACATGTCATTTTACATGTATCATTTTCATTCACGCTCTGCATAGGCAAGTATATACTTGGCCATGCTAGATGTCTCACAAGCTGTGTTCTTCGTTACTGAAAATTTCTTCCGTTATACCCATAGAAACATACAATGTAGCTTCCTCAGACAAAAAGTTTGGAGGGTGTCTTGTGCCAAGGATCTCTATAGCTCATTTTAACTGCCAATAATTCCTATTCCTATCTTAGAAGAGTTTTCTGTTAACTGAACAGCATTCAAAGGTGTTTTGAGGGATGGATGTAGACATTTTTCAAAAAGGTCTGATTGAGGATTATTTTTCCAAGCTTTCAACTTGGATGAGAGTCTAGGGAAAATAGTCGAACACGGAAAGAAGTCTCAAGAAAAGTGGGGTTATGTTTGTGACTTCACCAAGGATTTGTAATGTCAGTAGACCCTATTGCATTCCTGATGCAGCTCATGTTTACAAGATTCTATTATACTTTTTAATTAGAAGACGTATTTTTAGTCTGAAATTTTTCCCTAACACTGCATTCAGCTGTCAGTGATTTTGCAGTAGCATGTGGTCATGCATCAGAGTTGACTCTGGGTGCCAGGAGGAAACCTTGGGCCATAGGTACTCTGCTATTTCATTATCAGGTCAGTGGCTTTTCATGTCATAACATGCTCTGTTTTTAGACAGAACTTCAGTCTGTCATGCTTGTCACTGCTACTGACACACAGTGCATGAATTTTACCTAATGATTAGCCCAAAATTCCTATCCCCTGAGCAAAGAAAATATATCCTCATTCTTAGGATTCCTTTCCTCATTCAGCTCCATCAACATAAGTCCCTAAGCTATTATATGGTTGTTTATTGTTTGTTAGGATAGGCTTTTATCTTTTTAAGGAAAAACTACCTACCATATTCTATTTCATTATCGGATGAAGTAATTTACATATTTTAGGAAGCACTATCATTTGCATATTGATATATAGGCCAATTATGCCCTCACATGATGTTCTTGCAGCAGATTTTTGGGTTTATATGTTCAGAGTGATCACCATGAGGACAAAGCTATCCTTTAGACCTTTAATTAGTTTATAATTTACTGCTCATTTTACAAGAAAAAAGATTTGGTATCCAGATATGTGCAAGATGCAAAGAAGGCTACATATTTCTAAATATATAATATTTCAATAATAAATTCAGACTAAACTAGGTTTAATATGAGACTTGAACAGAAGCCAGTTCTCCTAGGCATTGCCTAGAAGACAAAACCAGAGTCACTGCATAGCCTTGGTCTACATTTTTCTTGAGAAAATTTGATTTTTTTCTTGCTCTGTACCAAGTGTATATCTTGCCCTTTTGCATTGCCTTAGCTGCTTCTCTGTGCTGGAGGAAGGTGGTTTCACTACTTTCTGTACTGTTCATGCTGTTAAGTGAACAATGATATTAATGACTCATCTTACCCCAGAAAATGAATATGCTATATTATAAGATTGTTAGTAAGAACAGAAGATATCAGGAATATAAATCTAAATTATACCTGGAAAAATGTTCAAACTGGTATTACACAACAATTTAATCATATTTGAAAAAGGGGAGGGGGGAATTTAGCTCATATGAGATAAATGTAGGAAAAATATAGTAATGATGGATTCTACTGCATGTTAATTTAGGAAAATTTTATATGACCAAAACCAATCCCAAACCAGACACCAATTAAATTAAGTGTAGCACAAGCATATCTAAATTTTAATGAAAGGCTTTACATGTTTATTTAGAGAAAAGAAAAAAACATCATAAATATTCCTATAGGAGTCAAAAATGAAAAAAAAAAGAGAAAAAGATTGAATATCATACTAGTACTAACGATAAATCTATGCAGTTAACAAATGGTAAGGGAGAAGATCAGCACTCTGAAGAGCAGTGTGTACAAATTAGATTTTTTGAAACACCTGACAAAGTTCCACATCAGAGATTAATGTCTAAGGCAAACAGTCACAGGAGACAAGAAAAGCTGGCTGGTTGATTGAAGGCAAAACAAAACAATTGTCTGGGGACAGATAAGAAAATGTACCAATAAAGAGGAGCTTTTTATCCTAGAAACAGCAAAGTGTTCATGCCCTTATAAATAAGGTCAGCATAAACTGCTGACAGACCTTTGGCTTTCTGTTATCGATCCCAGGATTCCTCAGGCCCTATATGCATTCCTTCTGTGTAGTAATGTATTTGATTTGAAAGAGTATATTAATTTTCATGAACAAACTCTTTTCCTAAGCTTCCCTTATGTTTACATCTAAAACTACATCCTAGCTGGCAATTGCAGCTCTCCCTTTATCTCTTCCCGCAGTGGGACCACATCATTCTGGACAGCCACCTGCGGAAGGTATTTCTCTTCTTTAATAAATACTGAGTTAACAAGAGACTAACAGATCTTCTTGGACATCTGTTCCCAGTTCATTTGCTCAGTTTAATTTAAACTCTTAAGACTCTACAGGGATTTGTAACATGTCACATGTCATATAGCATACAATATAGGAACTGCATCTGCATGCTGAGAACCTTAAGATCCTGTCACATCATCAGCTTTCTACAGAATCTCTTTGACATATTTGGATATTACACTTGACACTGTTGGAGAGATTATTATTAATATTAATTATTATAATTGTTAATAAGAATAACAATAAAGGTTTATTGGGGTTGCGTCTCAGAACCTGTTGTACCCTACCCACCTTTTGTTAGGTACCACCATCACAAGAGAGGAAATAAACAAGATATATTTCCATCAGACTCAGAATAGAGGAATTGATAGAGCAATTTATAGAGGAATTCTATTTTTGCTGCCATGTAATAGATTAATTTCAAAAGCAACAATCCCAATTTATTCTGCAGCAAATTATAGTACAAAATTCCCCTCTGGATTCTTACACGTCTGGGTCCTATTGGAAATACTTATGGATTAAAAAAAATGTTGATTATTTTTATAATTATTTCTCCAGCAGCTGGGTCTTTGGGTTTTGTTCTCTATGCTATCCTGGCACTGTTCATTGATTCTGTAACACCCTGCTTCAGATCTGAGTATCCTGTGGGATGTAGTGCTCAGCTCCCTGTCACTGAAGGCCTAGGTGGTGTTCATCTGTTCACTTGTTTGTTCTTTCTTTCTGTCTGTCTGTCTGTCTATCTATACTTTTAAGCTCCAATTCCATATCTATTTATTTGGATCAAGGTCTGTCTTTTTATTAGCAGTGAAAAGTCCAAGCAATGTAATTCTGACAACGATCAAGATTATAATTTGCTGAGACAGGTAGTTTTCAGAAGGAGAAAGATGTTTGGCACATTCCCCAAGAAAAACTTGATAAACATTATTGCAGAATGTAAACACTAGAAACACATGCTTGTCAAAAAATTGTGAGAGTTCAGATTCTGATTCCAAAAGTAGGATGAAATTTGCAGTAATTTCAGTGGTTATGGTACTGTCTCCTTGAGGATCATTCAGAAAGAATGAACTATAACAAATTTAGAATGACTAATTGCAAGAAAGCATTGATAAAAAGGGCTGCTTCACATACATCTTTATTAAAGTTATTGGTTCTTAAAATTATGAGGCACTATGAAGAAATCAAAGACAGTTTTTTAAAAAACATTTGCAAGAAACACAAAAGCAAGTGCATATTATGTAAACACTGGAAAGCCTAACATATGGAATAATATAAAGAGAGAAGCGATTAAAGCAATGAAGCAAAAAACATCAGTATGTTCAAAAGACAAGTAGATAAGCACAAAACAAGAGAAGACAAAGCTATCTGAGGGATATGAGGCAATTGAGGAAAGCCAATAGGGATTCAAAGAACATTTTTTGCTTCTCTAACTTTATGTTTATATCTCCCAAACCCTTGGCAATGCAGTGAGTACTTTTTAGGACTGAGTGTTTTTTAATGGTAGCAGCTCTGTGTACTTCTACTGATTTTGTTTAGTTTGTTCTGTTTTGGGTCTGTGCCCATCAGTATAGTCTCCTTGTTTTCTTGTGCACTTCCATCTACGTGAGTCTTTATCAATGTATTGATTTTCTCTTATATTTAGGGATTTCAGCTAACTATTTGTTCTAAATTTGTACAATATGCAGTATGTGGTCCAAGGCTGTGTAGTAATTCCAGTAATAATAATGATAATAATAATAAATAAAATTTAGATGTTCCTTCAAATACTTGCATTTTATTTATGTAACAGGAAACACATTAGATTTTACAAAATGACATCTGACAGATATAGGATATTCTGAGAGATTACATTAACAAACAAGACAGATTTGTTTGTGTTTTCTTGATATGCAGATGCATATAAAAAGGAACATGCATTATTTTTAACAAGAATGTGAAACAGCTATTTCCAAGTAATGAGAATTTGAAAGACAATTCTGTTTTAAATGTCTATATGTGATTCACATTCAGAAGAGCTCAGAATAAACACCAGCTCTTAGACAAACTAATTTATGCAGGAAGTGGGCTGGAAAACTATCCCCATTGTTCTTTTGAATATTACACCAAATTATATTAATTTAATTAAGACCTAAAATCATCTTTATTAATTCATTTATTCTGCCAGTAATGAGGATGATTGAATAGCTTCTTCAGTTCCTAGGCTGAAAGCAATGTGAGATTATGTACTGAATTCAGCTAGTGATCAAGAATCAGCAGGACAAGTTGCTGATACTCTGTTATCTATGCTTGCTTCTGGATGCAGCTAGAGCCAAAAATAAGCTAGATTCTGCTCTCCCTAGGGAACTTTCTCTAAGAAAGGAGGAATACAGACATAATACTTATTTCCAAATATTTACCGCAGTTTCCACACTATTATTCTTCAAGCTAGCCTCATGATTTAAATATCCTTACTCCTTTTCAAAATATCTAGCCTTTGATATGATTTCTAAAGAGAGAATCATGACATATTTGGTCACATATTTTACAAGATTATGAATAAATATTTATATTAATAAAGATAACAGAGACCTTTAAACATATTAAAGGAGGTCAGTTTAATGGCCAAAAGTCAACATACAGTCGACATACAGAGTCCACCTGGAGCAACAAGAAATATTTATTTTTTAGATAGTGTAATTCCAAGAGTAAAAAAGGGAAGACGGGGAACAGTCAGAAGAGTCTAAGAGGATGAGCTATGATGATAACAAACACAGAAAACTGAAAAATAAGTTATTTAAAAAAGGAATGTTATTACAAATCAGAGTCCCTTAAACCCTTTTGTGGTAGTCTTGTTGAATTATATATTTAATTTTTAATGAAGAATTCTGCAATAAATCTGAAGAAGATCATTCTTTGCCTGGTGGAGGATTTTCACTAGTGGAGTCTGTGTACACAGTATTTCACTTCTGCTTCTCCTATAGGTGTTCTCAGGTAGTTTTTTTTGGGGAGGCAAGAAATTTTATTTCCTTTAATATCTCTTTCCCAAAGGAAACCATTGCTGCCTTTCTTTTGCAAGTTATAAGGACAGATTATGGTGACTCCCAAGGCTGTGCATTAGAAAATAACTTTACAGTAACAATTCCAAAGAGTTTATCCCTACCATACAGACCAATATCCTCGTTTCACATAAGTGCCAGTACCTGATGTCTAATTAAAAAGGTAATAAATATGTGTCTGCAAAAGCTTTTCCCGTTTCCAAAAAAAGGAGGGGGAGATATATGTGTACAAATAATTGTATATTCACATATTCGGAAAATAGTACTAGATCTCAAAGTATTGCTTGGTTAACAAAAAAACATACAGAAAAATTCTTAGTATTTCACCATCTCACCTCAACATGATTACATTGCATTTTATAAAATATGCTCTTGTAAATACAAGCCTTGTAAGGCATTTTAAGGTCCTGACCTATTAGACAATGTTCCCTCATTTTAGTACAGTCTAGTTTTTCACTTTCTCTTGCTTTTATCTCATCTACTTGACCTTATCTCTCTAGGAGTAATAGTACTATCGTAATTCAATTGGAATCATTTGAAGTGAAAAACTGCTCATCATTAGTCTTATAGTGACAGGCCTTATTGTAATTAAACTCCAAAGATATGCAACTGTTTATTAAGAGGAATTCTTTTATTGCTTAGCTCACAATTCAAATTTGTCTGTTCTCAAAGACTTTTCTATTTTGGGGTAGTAAGTTGTATATATATATGTATATACATATACTCATATACATATATATATGGTTTAGCTCAGTTGGTTAGAGCGTGGTGCTGCTAACGCCAAGGTCACGGGTTCAATCCCCATATGGGCTACACTGAGGGTTGGACTAGATGATCTCCAGAGGTCCCTTCCAACCTTACCATTCTATGATTCTCTGATATGCATATACATATAGTCAGGCTCTTACACGTATCTGTACAGTAGGAAGAAGCATGTTAAGTGCATGTAAGAAGGTTTAGTTATATCTTCCACTTAAATCAACTTTGAATTTGAAGAGAAATTAGATAACAGCCTTGTGAAATTCACTGCAACAGGAAGATGCCTGTCATGTCTTGATTTGGCTTTTATCAAGGCAGAGTTATCCCTTTTCCAGATTTATTCTAGAGTTTTTTCAAAATACATACATGCTTTTGTCAACTAGACAATTTCCCTTACATTCCAAACTTTAATCTTGAACTCCACTTCCAACACTTTTACTTCCTACCAATAACAAAACTCACATGCATACCACACCCCCAATGCCATTATTATGTCTGCTGTTCCCAGATCTATATTTATTAACTCAGCATTGCAATACTATGCTAAATATGTGTGTTGAGGGACCTGATAGTCTTTGAGTAATCAAAGACTATACAATTAAAACTCCTTAGCAGGGGAAAAGTTGAAGACATATCGAAGTTGTCACTTATGCTGATCCACATAGTCAGGCTTGATATATTAATTTGGGCTCCCCTGGCAGCAGAGTCAGGCTCTAATGTATTGACTATGGCTTGTCTGAGCTCAGGAAAGAAATGGGTTTAAAAATCCATCTCATCTAACTTTAACTGTCTACAATGTCTGATCTAGTCACTAGTGGGCTACCTTTACAATCAGTAGAAGGAAATAGTCATTTTTAGTTCTCACTTGAACTCACCAGTGCTAAAGGAGATATAATACAAACTTTGCCCTAGTCTCCATTGACTATAATGACTAGTTGAATTCCAGTGTGATTAATTTTAAGTATTCCCTCCTGGCCCGTCAGTGTCTATTGCTCTTTGTTGACTGCATAAGGAACTTCTGCTCCTAATGTAAGTGCTTTGATTTGTGCCAAAGTTAAACAATTAAAGTAGCCACATGGTGACCAGAAAAGATAAGTAACTGCAATAGTTTCTTGGACATGAATCTCAATGGAATAACAAACTTTAGGAACAGACAGGAAATTGCTTTCAACTAGAGGGAATTCTTAGAAAACTAACTTTACACAGATTTGCTAGTATCTATAATCAGTGGAATAAATTACTTTCTTCTGATGAGCATTTAGGAGAAGGGGGTTAATGAGCACGTTCTCAGTCACCCCTCTTGATAGGTTAGTTTCATTCTCAAGAAGTTTCTTGTCCTTAAGTCTGTGCACATAAACCAATATTCAACAAATAAAACAAAGAAAAAATACTGACTTCCACTGAACTGTCCTTTAGAAGGATTTTCTCTTTCTCTTTTCTTTGATGATTTTCTCTTTTCTGTAGTACAACTTCAACTACTAACATAAGTATAATGTAAGTGATAACTTAGATATGTTATAGTAATAAGAAGTAAATTGTAATCTGAACTCTTTTCTCAGCCAAAAGAATTCTTATGGCTGATGGTAGCAGCATTTCACCCAGAGATTCCCTTCCAGGGAAACAAAACATAATGGAGTTTAAATGAATTCTATTCATTAGCCTAAAATCTATATTCTTGCATTCACTTTTACCCTTCCTTTTGTTCCATCTTTCAGCCTTCCAGGATTAACCCAGTCTATTCCATTGCTCTCTTTTTCCCCCATTTTCTTTTTTCTTGGGTATTAATTTGTTTTAGCAAGGAGATCATGGTTCTTAAACCTTTTCATAGTAACCACAGTAGTGAATTACATAAGTGAAATAATATGAAAAAAGTTACATGTCAAAAATGTGCTACATTAGCACGTTTCATGTCCCTTTTTTCTTATGTGCCAGTAGTTCTGGTCATCCAGGCTCCTTTCCTGCAATGAGGAGTTTGAGCATATGTAGAAGGTGTTTGGCAGGACAATGGAGGAGCCAGAAGTCAGTGGCATAATATCACTTTGCATAACTGCCATGGTCTATGGTTTGACAGCTCACGCATTTGATATTTGATATTTCCTTGGCAGAAAGCCAGCCTGCATGCCTGCAAGTTTACTAGGAAGTACAGATGCACGCAAGTAACGTGCAGAACCTATTTTTTCAACCTTTGCCCTAAAAATAATTGACATCTAGGATGGAATATTTCAGAACTTTAATATTAGGGCAGGTTTTCATGATGTTGTACAAGAAAACCAATGTCTTCTAATACAGTCTGCATTGTAAAATCCTATTTACAAATTAAATGTTATATGCTTCTCTGGGTCATTTCTTTCTCTCTCATTTGTGCATTTTCCAAGATAACCACTGTGACTGTCATTTCTTTGTCAGCACTGCCACAAGCTGTGGTTTGCCAACACCCTGCAGCTACCCGTTCAATTGATTGTATAATAGCAGTAGGCCATTTCCTGCCACCCTTGGTATCATAGAAAAAGTCAAAGTCAAACACTCGCTTTCTAACATTTGAGTCAGGAGCATGAAGTGAGCATCATATTGAAATAACAAAAGCTACTGAAAAGTGAAATCCCTGCAGAGATGGATTTATGTGACTCTATAGAAAATCAAAGCAAACTTTTTAAAAGCAAACATTAGTTTCTTTCAGAAGGCATCCCAGTTCCACTTACTGAATAAACACTATCTGTTTTGACTGGAGCCAACCACTTATTCCACTTGTTTTAGTGCCCTCTTGATCTGAATAACGAGTTCCCATGTTCTGAGCTTTGAGTCTATTAAGCAGCCTCAGGTGGGCAGATCTCATTTCCGATATAGTAGCATAGTGCAGACCATACATCCTAATCCTGCCCAGTTACTTATACATGGTTCTAGTCTCTGCCTACCATATGACACTGAACTAGAGGAAGCCCTGGCTACTTTATTACAAATTTCAAACTCCATATGGCAATAAATCTGGGAAATACAGGTTTAACAACGGCATTTCTTATGGTTTCACTTATACAATACAAGTGAGTTACAATGGAAAACAACAGAATCCTGCCAGGCATCCCTTCTGAACTTGGCTTGACTGATAAGTTGCTGGAAGAATGTTCTCTTCTCTGTAGAGAAACATCTCTTTCAGATTTGTTTGGTCATACATATGGCCACCTGAGCTGTGTTTGTTAACAGAAGCACAGGCACAACTAATACAGTCAAGGTCCACTGAACCCTTGCATTTAAATGGATACTGTAATCTGTAATTCACTTCCCTTCCTTTCCCGTGCCATTCCTGTACCTTCCCATCCTTTTCTCCTCCCTTCCCTTTACCCTCCCTTCCCGTTCTCCTCCCTTCCTTCCTCCCTGCCTTGCTTCCTTCTCTGTGTCTTCATGCATTATCTTAAAAGAAGGTATAAAAATGAGTTTTGCCTTGGTAAAGTATATATTGAATATAATTCTGGCATTTATGAAAAAGTTATTTTTTTTCCTGTGATAAACAGCTTTGTTGAGAAACAATACAAATACAGGACATACCCAAAATGGAAATGGTTTAACCAAAAGTACTTTGAATATAAAAACTGGAAAGTGAATAGACTAGAACATTTTAAGATCTACATTTGTTGTTTTTTATGACATTCATTGAATCTTCAAAGAAAAAGCAGGGCTGCATCTAGAGAGTAGTAATGGTTACAAATTACATTTCAACCTAATCAGCCAAGTAATGGCTTTGATGGTGGGCTTAATCTTTTTCTTTACCTTCATACCAGATCAATAGAATCACTAACCTAAATCCTACTACTGTGACTATTTGAATAGCTTACACAAAATAAGAAAGGGCATGAGCCAGATCTAAATACTATTCTTGCTAATTCAGAGCAATTTACATCAAATGTCAGACTCATTCAAAATAAACTTCAGGGATAAGTTTTGATGACTAAATGAAATGAGATTTGTGTTTAGTGTGGCAATAGGTATAGTTCTTTGGTTATCTGTCTGCCAACCCATGGAATCCAGAGCAGGGGAGGATTTCTAATTTCTCAAGAGGATGCTCTACTTAGCTAGTCTGAATATACCTAATGCATCTGGCCAATTAGACAAAATTAGACAATATAGGTGGATAAATGCCTAGTTTATCAGCTGCAGTTATCTTCCATATGTTCCATATTCAGAGGATCAACAAGCTTCTATAAATGCTCAGAAGCAAATGGTTTTGGTCACAGAACTTTGTTCAAAACATGGAGTTTTTGGACTGAAGATATTTTTTGCGTCATGCAGCAGCTAAGTGGACATTTTGAACGTCTCAATTCTTAATTTTAAGACTCAAAGTAGAAATTTGATGGCTCTCAGATGCATAAGTCATCTAATGGCCATAGTGTTTAATGATATAAGAAAACAAATCCTATAGCTCATACTACTACTCTAGTAAGAGAATTCCAAGCATGTGAAAAATCTGATGTAAGTTTCTTGATCTTCCTTGTATTTTTGCTCTTTTTTCTCACATGTAGATATAGTTTGATATGATCTGTATCATTCCTAACAGAAGACCATAGATGTGTGTGGGAAGTGTCTGGCAAATCTAATGAGTCACTATATCACCAACAACACCCTGGAGGGACCTGAACTTGGGGTGCGGTCCGGCCATGCTCAGACCTCACCTGGGGGCATCCAGAAGAGAGCAGCCCATGGGAAGGAATCAGTGAACCGATTCTTCAGCCAGGCTTTTGGACATCTGGAAATTCAGGACAAATAGCCAATATTTTTTCTAGCAAGACAGGACTTTGGTGTAGTTGAAGGAATCTAGGGGACAGGGTGCCTCCTCAGCAAGTTTGCTGATGATACCAACCTGGGAGGAGTGCCTGATACACCAGAGGGCTGTGCTGCCATTCAGAGACCTGGACAGGCTGGAGAGTTGGGCAGAGAGGAACCTCATGAGGTTCAACAAGGGCAAGTGCAGAGTCCTGCACCTAGGGAAAAAAAAATCCATGAACCAGTACAAACTGGGTGCTGACCTGCTGGAGAGCAGCTCTGCAGAAAAGGACCTAGGAGTGCTGGTGGATGACAAGTTGACCATGAGCCAGCCATGTGCCCTTGTGGCCAAAAAAGCCAATGGTATCCTGGGGTGCCTTAGGAAGAGTGTTACCAGCAGGTCGAGGGAGGTGATCCTGACCCTCTACTCAGCCCTGGAGAGGCCTCATCTTGAGTACTGTGTCCAGTTCTGGGCTCCCCAGGACAAGAGAGACATGGAGCTACTGGAGAGAGTCCAGCGTAGGGCTACAAAGATGATCAGAGGGCTGGAGCACCTGCCCTACGAGGAAAGGCTGCGAGAGCTGGGCCTCTTCAGCCTGGGGAAGAGAAGACTGAGGGGGGATCTGATCAATGTGTACCAGAACCTGAAGGACGTGGCCAAGCTCTTTTCAGTTGTCCCATGTGACAGGACCAGAGGCAATGGTTAAAAAATGAACCACAGGAAATTCCACCTGAACGTGAGGGGGAATTTCTTCACTGTGAGAGTGACGGAGCACTGGAACAGGTTGCCCAGAGACGTTGTGGAGTCTCCTTCTCTGGAGATCTTCAAGGCCCACTTGGATGCAACCCTGTCTAACCTGCTCTAGGTGACCCTGCTGATCAGGGAGGTTGGACTAGATGCTCTCCAGAGGTCCCTTACTGATTCTATGATTCTATGAATCACAAATGTATATCCTGTAAAGACAATTGACTTTAAATGTCTAAAGCTTTAAATGGAAATGTAAGCCATTTTCCCTAGTCTTATTTTATATTCAGTGGAGAGAAATGGTATAATTTTTCTAATCTATCTTAGATACACACCTGAAAGACTCAGAGATGGAGTCATTAAAGGAATTAAGTGTCACAGTACCTGCGTCTCAGGTTGCACATTAAATTTCTCTTAATATTAATCATTAACAACAACAACAACAACCAGCAACAAACAAACAAGTAAAACCCAAAATTCACAGTGAATAGAAGTGA
This sequence comes from Rhea pennata, assembly GCF_028389875.1. Taxonomy (NCBI): domain Eukaryota; kingdom Metazoa; phylum Chordata; class Aves; order Rheiformes; family Rheidae; genus Rhea; species Rhea pennata. The sequence goes on from NC_084663.1 coordinate 18,379,213, forward strand.
AAAAAAGAAAAAAAAGAGAGAGAGAAAGGTGAATTTGAAGCTGCTCTTCTGAAGAAAGTTTAGAATTTAACTTACCACATACTTCATAAATTAATGGCTATATACTTTGGTTATTGTCTGAAGGTGAGAACTACCAACTTACACTTCTATTTTGTAATAATGTGTTTTAAAAAGAGTGTGGACATAACTACACTTTGTAACAGCTCTTCTGATAGTGTGGGTTTCATATTTTGTGAGAATATTTATCAGATCTGGACCCTCTCTGGATTGCTTCAGATCGAGAGTTTGAACAGTGCACAGGCAGAAGAGAGGTGTTTATTCAAAGTAAGTCAATTTTTCATCATGCTCAAATGTAGAACTCTGAAGCCTTAAGTTAATATTGTGAGTAGGCTAAACAAGGATTTGCCTATTGCAAATCAGTGATCCTGAGATAGAAGTCTGCTAAGTAGTAGGGTAACAGTTTCAAACTAAAACACTTTTGTCCTTACTTCAGTGACCCAGGCTTCAGAATGTGTAGACCTCAGTTACCGTTCATCGGAATCCAGCAAAGGTTGGATCCAATCCTAACACATAAAAAGCCGAGAATAAGATAGCTCTACTTATTTTAGCATATGAACAAATAATGAGCACATTGCTCATGATTTCTGCAATGCCTAGAACAGTTTAAAAGGTAGTATGTACTTTACATTTTTATTTTCTAAATAACTATTCCCTAAATTTAAATATATCAAAAGAATTATGTTCAGTAGAACTAGATGATGCATTATTATCAAATCAATCATTTTAATTTATTCTAATTGTAAAAAAAAATCTATATAAGCAATTTAGATTTCACATAATCTCTCGTGAAAGATAATTTCATTCTGAATAGCTAATTTTTGGTAAATCATTCTCAACAGCCAAAGTATTTCATAGTCATTGCAATCAAGTCATGTATCTCTTGACATTATTTTATGTACAATTGCCAACTTGACAGCTCTATTCATCTCTGACAATTTTTGAGTGCCTCAGAATAATTTAGAAGAAATAATATTGTGTACCGTGTGTCGTCAGCCTACTGTTATAACAGAAGTTATTGTCAGTGTTAACACTCTTCAATATTTAGAGGCTACTTACTTACTTCCTCTCAGTCCTGAACTATGTGGCTAAATCTGTGATTCATCTAAATTATTTTATATTATTGTGACACTGAATGTCAGAAGCTAAAACCTATGTAGTAGAGAAAGCTTTAAAAAAATCTGCAGCCATGGATCAAGTTTTTAAAAATCATTCTAAGATGTGTCCTACACTGAATGAATTAGATCTCACTAGCACAGTATTCTAAGCACAGAATTTGTACTGGTATATAAAATGTGCATAAAATTGTCTACTCAACTTTTATGTTCAAATAATTTTTTAGTCTTAAGACTAAACACTTCTTTGTTTGTGAAAACTTATGAGTAGAAACGCTTAAGCTTTCTATCTTTACCCATACAGATAATTCCATTTAAATCAAGGGCAATAATGTGTTATGAATCAACACAGTGTTGTGACCTGAAGATCTTAATAGAACTTTAAAAGATATAGTATGATTCCTCGTATCTAAATACATCTGGACATCAATATCTTTTGCACGCCAGCAGATAGACTGATCTGAAAACTAAGGAATTCCATTTTAGAAGACATGCTTGTCATTATCAGATGTTTTACCTCCAATGTAGGGTAAAAAACTAAAATATGTAGAAAGTTCTCAAAGAGATATTAAGGAAAATGAAGAGAATTTGGCCTCCAAAACTGCATCCAAGCACTGAGGACAGTCACTTTGAAGTGGTAGACCCAGGCTTAGCTTCAATGTGAGAGATTTAAACCTAGGCCTCCTAAGTTTCCCTGACCACGGAGCTAGGTGCATCTCCATGCATCAGGATTTGATTGGAATTCTATCTTGCATCTGAAAAAAAAATCTTCTTATGAAACTTTTATTGAAACAAGATACATTCCCGTGAAAAGCTTTTGATTTCAGCAAGTCAATGTTTTCTGATGAAAAATGTTTTATCAAAATTATTTTCACCAGGTCTTCCTGAAAGATACAAGAATACAACTTGTTATGACATTATTTAAAAGATATCTACGCTTTTGTTTCCCGTTTGGCATCAGAATCACCTTTAAAAAATGTTTAAGATTCTACAACATCGGAAAGGTATCAAAGTTTCCGAGAATGACATTTTAGTTTACGGGAAATTTCATAAAGGATGTTATCTAAGTTTAAAAGTAGTTTAGAAAGAAGATAAGGTGGCTGAATTGCAATTAAACTAAAGGAAATGTATGCTGTGACAGGCTCAGCTCTTGCCATATTAAGCCTGTAATGGCTTTGCAATTAGGTGAAAGTCTAATGATTCAAAAGCTATCATCTCCTGAAATTATATTGGAACTAAAACTAACAAGACAAAAAGAATACTGTGTAGGGAAGCTTCATCCAGTAACACAGTTAATCATAAGGCAGGAAAAATCACCTCTGAAGATATCATTGAAATGCTCTGCCTAAAAAAATTCCTCTTCCTCCAATTTATATCACCTTGGAAGTTTGAAGAACATCCAAATCAGCTGAAACCTGTACAATTTTGGTACATCAAAACTTCCCAGAATAGCATTTAAAAATATATAAGATTTTTACTCATCTCATTCTCAAATGTCAATGTTTCTTATGTTCTGTTTAAAATATTGTATAGATCTGACATAAAGCATAAATATTTTTGTGTGTGAGAGGGGTTTCTGGTTATGGAGGCTTTGGGACAGGATAATTCTGTAGTATTTTGAGCAATACAGAGATGACTGAATGTTGGTGGTATGTGAATACCAGGAACAAAGACTAAGTATGTTCAAAAGAGAGCCTATGGACATACAGACATTCACGACTTGAAGGAATTTCGTGTTTGGGATGTACATCCAGATAAGTAAATAGACACAATTGACGTACTTCCTGTCTACCAAAGATGGCCCTCACAGCTGATGAAATTTAAAAATCCAGTAGGGAATACGCATCTAGGAAGTCCTCAGTGATGAGGGCTGGCAACTTGTGAAGGAATCCTACTGATTGTCTTAATTTATGGTGATAGAGACATGTTTTTAGGTTCCATTCTTACTGTCCTGCTAACTACAGCACAGGAATAAAAGTGAACCATAAAATATTCACTAGTGATGTTGTAAACCAATATATTGTTTTTACATTTTAAGACAAAGTCAGTTCAATTACTTTTAAAATTTTGAGCACTGTTTTTTCAGTCCAGTAACTAAAATACGATTAACAAACTATGTGGCTCACTCTGTTCTAAACAGAAAGCTGTTCTATTCATTTGGAGATAATACTACAGTTATTGGCATGATGGAGTTCTATAAGGGAGCAACAAAGGGTTGTCTTGAAAAGACAGGCAAAATCAATATTTGTAGCCTGGGGCAGGAGCTAGCCAGTCTGTGTGCTGGTGTGACCAGCAGGAGACAGAACCAAGTTGCTCTAGGCACAGAAGCATTTCCGACATTGATCAACCAGCTAAAGTTCTAATGAGCTGAAAACTTTGGGGAAATATCACTTATTACAGCATTGTGCATCAAATGTGTCTACAGCAGGTTAACATGAACAACTGAGACATACTATCCTACTTCCACTGCTGTAACTGTTATGACAGGACTACATTCAATAGGGTTCAACACGATATGGAAGTAAAGATTTTGATAAGATAATGTTGTTTATTCATGTAAATAGTTTATATACAGTGGTACCAGCTATAAACACTGCAAGTTACTCACTTCTAATAAAACAATATTACTTCATTAGGAGTGTAATAGGGAATCTCAAAGGCAGTGAAGAAGAATTTAACTTCTCATTTTATGAAACTTACAGATTTTGAAGGGTAGAAAATGAAGGAGCAGTAGTAGGTATTACAGAACTGATTTTATGTAAGACAATTAGCATTTGCAGTAACCTCACTTTCCTAATTAAGTGTCTCTGTTAATTAAAGGGAAAGAAATTGGTTTGAGAAGGACAAAGAAGTGTGTAAGTCTGAAGTAAGGTAGAGTTCAGAGTGAATAAGTGTCTTAATTGTTACATTTCTTTGATCTTGTCAGAACACATGTTGTTGTGAATACTATTTTTTTTTCCTTTTTTTGGTTAACGAAATCTTTCCTAGATCTAACTAGCCAGAAAAAAAATTAGCTTTGTGTAGGTTGGAAACTGATTCAATGTCAGAGAGTCAATTCCATGGGTTATCTCATAATATGCAATGGGATATCCAGTTTGTCAGGACTGTTACATACTTAAACTAGGCACTATCCAATTCACAGGCAAAACATGGAAGGTAAGTCCAACTAAATCAAAATTTCCTGATATAAATCTTCAGTGGCCTGTCTTTTTCATAATTAAGTACATTACACAGTCATTGTTCAAACTGCAGAAACAATCCTGCGATTAGACAAGATTGGTCTCGTCTCAAGGTGAGTATCCACATAACTATATTAGAGTCAGTTTCACTTTTATACTTTCTCCTTCTGCCCTGTAAGCCTTGATTTATTATACATACAGTGACACTGCTTCACCAAAGGGATTGCGAGTGCTCCATTATAGAACTATTGATTGATGCAGATTTGCCTAAGGCAAGGAAGAGAGCTGAACGGAGTTCCCGTACATCCCCAGCAAATGTTTTAATGACTAGAATGTATTGAGGACATCGTGTTGCATCTGTCCAGCCACCACCACTTCATATTCTTCTCTAACCACAACACTTCATTAGAAGGAAGGATTACGGGTGACTGACTTCAAGAATAGTATCTGGGATAGAAACCCAAGTGAAAACTGCTTTTGTCCTAATGAGAGAATATGATTTGCCTTGTCCTTAGTGTTTTGTAGTGGCTATCTACTAGCTATTTATTAAGCTGCATCCATTGACTTCATGTTTATACCCTACACTGAAGTACTCAGCCCTCACCAGGCCATCTGAAAGGATGAATGTTACTCAAAATCTTAGAGGCTACTCTGTAACCAAATATCTTAAAAAGAGGCATGGTAATACCTAATTTGTAACACTCAAATCATTTTCTTGATTTAGTATTGTTTGCTTACTTTTTAAAGAATGGTTGAGGTTGGTAGAAATGGAGATTGCCTAGTCAGCCCTCCTGCTCAAAGTGAATTTGACTAGAATAGTTGCTCAGAACCTTTTGCAGCTGAGCTTTGAATATCTCCAAGGATGGAGACTCCATAACCTCTCCTGGGTAACCTGTATGACCACCCCCACAGTTAAAAAAAAAAATCTTATATTTAAGTGGGATTTCTTGTATGTCAGTTTGAGCCCATTGCCTCTTGACCTTTCACTGGGCACCACTGAGAGCAGTCCAGTTCCATCTTCTTTACTCCCTCCCATCAGGTATTTACACATATTGATAAGATCCCCCTGAGCCCTCTCTTCTCCAGGCTAAACAACCACAGGTCTCTCAGCCTCTCCTACAACAGATGCTCCAATCCTTAATCTTCCTCCTGGCCTTTCACCAGACTCTCTCTGATACATCCATGTCTTTCTTGTATTGAAGAAATAGATGGATATATGTGTCTTGTACTCTCTCAGTCTTTCTTAGGAGTCCAACACTGCACACAGATGTGGTCTCACTAATGCTGAGACAATGAATCACCTCGCTCAACCTGCTGACCATGCTCTGCTTAATACAGTCCAGGAGGCTATTGGCTTTCTTTGCTACAAAGTCACATTCCTGGTTCATGTTCAAGCTGGTGTCAACAAGGACACCAATGTTTCTGCAAATCTTCTTTCCAGATGGTTGTACTTAAACTTGCATTGGTGCATGGGGTTATTCTCCCCAGTTGCAAGACTTTATATTTCCTTTTGCTGAACTCTGTGAGCTTAGTGTTCCCTCAGTGAAAGACGTTTTATTCAAAGCTATCCTTCAGCATGGATATAATTTTGCAAGATGTACATGACACTGGCACCTTCAGAAAAAAATTGATGTACTGCCTTATGAAAAAATAGCACCTCTATAATCAGAACCCTTGTTCCCCTCTACGACCGCCCCCATCAACAAACAAACAAACAAACAAGAAACAAAACCCGAAGGAAACAAAACAATTTTACCAATAAATTATCATGTAATTCTGTAATCCCATTTTTGGAGCTTTCTAAAGAAAATGTAATTGCTCCTATTTATAATTTGTTGTTGTCTTTTCTACCTTCTAATATCCTTTCTTCTTCTATCCTTTACATCTAAAATGCTATTTTAGAAGGCAGAAACAGAATGTGTTTGATGATGAACCATGTATTTCAGCTGATCAGAAAAGCCACTGGAAACATCAGCCTCTTCAACATGTCACTTACAGCTTGTCTGCTTCTTTGAAAAAGTCTACTAGGCTCATAGGCTGCAGTTTGTACAATATGCTTTACAGTAAACTGATAGTGTCTAATTTTTGGTCCTGTCAGTTTTAGATGAAAATCTTAGCTTTTGAATCTGCAGCCTTTCTTAGTTTATTTCAAGATTTCTTATTTTTCTGGAGAAATTTTCTGTCATTTTCTGATTAAACATGTTGCTTCATGGTGAATTTACATACAGATTTAGGCAGAGCATTACTGCATTCACTGCCATAACACTGAGATGTTATGATATATGACTCTTAATGATATATTACCTTGACTTTCAAAGAGAATATTCCATCAAAAAGCTCTAAATACTTTAGAAGGAAATCATTAAACCCATTCACAATTCCAGGAGAAACTGAGGAAATAAGAGATACTGAAACAATCGAACAAAGCTACCCAGGAAAAAATATTGACTTAGTTAGCAATAGAAGTCAGCTCTCAGAAAGCAGCTGTATTTTCTATCACCAGGCCCTTCCTTCTCCTACAGTGAGGTTTGTGAAGAAGTGATGAGATTTCCAGAAAATATTGGAAAAACACAGTTAGCTGCATATACCCATACTTCTCTGGTGCATATTAACCTTTGCAGAGCACAGCATAGGGAAACTAACTGCCATAGGACTGGAAAAAGGCCATGGAGTATGTGAGGAGGAAAAAAATGATTTTTATTGTGATTGTACACTTGTTAACACCTAGGTGCCATGTAAGTTTTTGAAATGTGGTATGGTTTTACAAAAACCTTATAAAAGGGAGTCAAAGGAAAAAAAGGCAAAAGGGAAAAAAATATAGAACAGGCTGTTTATTCTTTCCTTGCTTTAAATCTACTGGTATAAGAATTTTGTATGTTAATATCTATGCATCAAATGCAGCTTCTTTTGGACACTTTGAACCAGGTACTGAATTCAATGCCTTTTTCATCTGACTATACTAAAATGAAATTAGACCTAAGGTACAACAATTTTGATTAATGGTCTATGTTATCTTCATGACAGAAATTTGCACATTTAATTATTTCTTTTCCCTCTCTTTCTATTTCCTGAAATGGAAGTAATTTGCTATATTTGGATTTATTTTGGTCTTGTTTGCTGTTTCACATTCTGATTTCTTTCCTGATTTTTTAAAATAACTCACCTTCGTAAATTATCCGCATATGAGAGTTAGTTATTTCTGTTCTTGCTGTCAAATCGAGTATATTGCATCATTCTAGCTCAGGTAATGACTCACTTCTGAATGATTTGGTAATTTGCTAAACTTTAGACACTTTCAATAATAGCATTCTAGATACCAAAAAAATACTTTTTTTCCAAAGCAGTGAAGGTTGCTAAGTGACAGAAACGTACCTTCCCACCACATCAGTTGTAGTTACTTCAGTGCAAAGAAACAATCTTACATACCCACATCATAAAAACAAACATTTTATTGATATGTTCCATAAAAAGCTGTATTTTATTAGAACCCAGTCTTAACACTGACATTGTGGCTGTTTGCTTTTGTGTATCAGCATTTACTGTGGATTATTTTCATCTCAATAGTTAAGGATTTAAGTGAGAACGTAGTATTTTTTACAAAATTTCATTTTATTTCTTGGTCACTAGCTATGATTTCTTTGAAAAAAAATGGCAAAAATATTTTGATATGATATTATATTGGTGTCAGTTTCTTATAAAAACTGTAGACTTGCCTCTGACAGAGAGTGGAATTAAAATGCATCTGAAGTATCTCTCCTTCAGACTTTTTCTACATTTTAGTGTGAGTTCTATAAATAATATTGGGTCAGAATGATAATGGGGATGTTGTGATGACAGATCAGTTACACAGACAGCTATAAAAATGTTTTGTATTGGCAGCATATTACCAGTGTCACTCCCATGCCTTTTTATGTTTGGATTTTGCAAACAATTGGATCGCTCAGCATAGCTGTCAGTGAACAACCTTAAGTATTTAGTTTTACACAGTGAGGATTTCCCATCACTTATCAGGATCTTTTCTGTTAAATAGGAAACGCATGAACATACAATCTTTCAGACAGTATCTATAGTGTTGTTAGGAGACAATTAGAGTGAAAAAATTAGCTAAATTAATAATGGCTAGAAAAAAAAATACTACCTAGTAGTTTGAAACTCTTAAGTGAAAAGGCCCAGTCTATGAGTGATACATCGTATCTATAGGTCTGTAATAGCCAGCAAAAGCTCAACAGCGAGAGCACCTGGCACGTAAGCAACATAATGCAAGAAAACAATATGACTTTGCTTTAGTCACGGAAAGAATGAATTGTCAATAACCTCCTTCTAAATGTATGTTGATTTTTTCTTTTCTCCTTCATCTTCAATGTTAGAGCATTGCGAACAGTTCTCAAGCAGCTTACTTGACCTTGATAAAAGCCTGTTGCATGAACACACATCAAAGTCTATCTCCACGAATTTTAAAAGTACTTATGAAAATAAATACCTTTACTAAAATACTGGGTGAGAACAAAGTTCCCAATCCTATAGTTTCAGATATATGTAGGTCTCAGCCATTTAGACTCAAATATGATTTCTGCTTTTGAAAGGCTGAAATCACCTTCTAAATTATAGCCTGACAATGAAATCAGCATGCATCTACACTCTCTGTCTCCTTTCCTTCCTTCCTCTCTCTTTGTCAAAAATACAATAAATTTCTGGTTAATGGAAACCAATAGCAAAACATTTCCTATGAGATGGCCGTTATGGGCACTAAACCATTAAAGTATGCACCTCGTTTAAACCCTTTGTTTCCCCTCAAGCAGAGTCTAAGATTGGTAAATATAAAGCTAGCAAATCTTCTCACAAAATCTCCTAACTAAAAATGTTATTCTTTCTTTAACTGTGAATCTGTATCATCTGACCAGTCACCACTGATCCCTTTTCTTGAGGAAGATAGAAAAAAATTGCAGTTCCCTTGCATTTGTTTCTGATGCTTACTCTGGTTGTCAGATAGATGCGTTGGATTATTACATAGATACATACATAGGTTTTTAAATATATGGCTATAAATGTAAATATTTAAATAAAGTTAAATCATTTTTTTAGTAATAAGCTCTACTGTCCTGAAAATTCAGGTGAGATAAAATAACAAGCTCATATTTCATAGCTCTTATTACATTTAATTCATGTATCTAGTATTACAAAAAGACTCATTATTGGCTATATTTGCTTAACATCTATTTTGCCTGTATTTCTTTTGAAATCAACAGTAAATACTATTCACAGATTAATCTGTGCTGTCTTTAAAAATCAACACTTAGAATCAACTTAAGCATTTCAGTTTATCTAAAGTCAAACTCAGTTGTATTGCCTTGCATATTCTTGGCTGGTGATTGTTTATTAAGTAAACTAAGCTCACGTACTGCCTTAGAATTTGTCCACATTTTACTTGAAACATCTCGTGTCAAAGTAAAGGAGCAAACTCCTCTCACAGGTCTCCCTGTGAGATCTGAAGAATGCTGCCTTCCTTCCACCATGTACACGCTTGGTGCTACATAAATGTTGCTATTTATCCTCTTCAGGCTGCACCTGTAATAGAGGTCAGCATCACTGCACATGCTTTACAGGTCTGACATTCTAGTAGGAAGTGGTGCGTATACCCATCATGGCCAAACTGACACAGAGAAGCAGCATTCAGAAGGCTTGAAACTCTCCCTGTTTCAAGTCAACAGAAATATTTTGCCTGCAGTTTCAACAGGACCAGCACACCCTATCTTAATAAACAGCATACTTATTATTTTAATTTCTTTGTAAGTACTAACTGTGCCAGCAGAAGGGGCAGAACAGAAGGTCTGTGTCCTTGATGGTGTGGGAATAAATCTGATTTCTGACAAGTTTATTTCACCTTGATATACGGCCTTTAATTTGGTTTCTGTTTTCCGATTCAAGGAATGTTCGCTTTCAGACATCCGTCTATGGGTTTAATTGTTTTTATATCTCTGCACACTCAAAGGTACAAATACCGCAGTTGAGTGGGAGAAGAGGGAGACATTAAAGTCTGCCTCCCAGTTTTTCCTTGAAAATCTGTGTGTAGAGACATGGAAGAGGCAAGCAAACTCATGTAAGGTCACATTCTGACACTTTTTCATTGAGCAGAATTTTACTCTGTGAGTAACATCATTCTGGAGTGAGGTACTTTTCAAAATAAGATTGGGTAGAACAGAAGACTGTTACTAGAGCTCAGAATCAAAATATGCACCTTCATAACACATCAACAGCAACATGAGATTATTTTTAAAGTGAAGATTTGAGGCTTATCTTGTCTTTGATAATTATATCAGAATGCAATGTTTGAAAATCTTTCTTCATATAATATTCCTTATGTAAAATTGTTACATGCAGATGTGGATAGAAACATCAAGGCCTCAAATCTGAAGCCTTTGCTCCCAGTGAGTGACACCTTACTTTCTTAGTAACTGAGTAGTTCTCAGACACCAGAATTAACCTGCTTTTAAATGAACAATGTCAGTTTTCAGAATCAGCAAAGCACTAATTTCTGTATCAGATTTCAGGCTTAATTTAGGTTAACAATAATCACGATTCCCTCTCCTCAGACTGAAAGTTGGACATACCACAGAATCATAGAATGTTTGAGGTTGGAATGGACCTTTAGAGATCACCTAGTCTGACTCTCCTGCTCAAAGACGGTCACCTAGAGCAGATTTTCCAGGATACTGTCCAGACGACTTTGAGTATCTCCAGAGAAGGAAACTCCACAACTTCTCCAGGCAGCCTGTGCCAGTCTTCAGTCACCCTCATAGTAAAAAGGGTCTTCCTTGTGTTCAGATGGAATTGCCTGTGTTTCAGTTTATGCTCACTGCTTCTTGTCCTGTCACTGGGCATCACTGAGAAGAGTTTGGCTCCATCCTCTCTATATCCTCCCTCCACATACTTACACACATTGACAAGATCCAGGATTGGACATGCATGGACAATAAGTCCATGTCTCTCTTGTACTGGGGAGCCCATAACTATACACAGTACACTAGAGGAGGCCTCACTAGGGCTGAACAGAGGGGAAGGATCACTTTGCTCAACCTGCTGGCAATGCTCTTCCTAAGGCAACCCAGGATACCATTGGCCTGCTTTGCCACAAGGGCACACTGATGGCCATGAGGTCAACTTCTTATCCACCAAGACTCTCACTCCAGTCTTTCTCCACAAAGCTGCTTTCCAGCAGGTCAGCCCCCAGCCTGTACTAGTGCATGGTTCAATTCCCTTTGTTGAATCTCATGAGGTTCCTCTCCGCCCAGCTCTCCAGCCTGTCCAGATCTCTCTGAATGGCAGCACAGCCTTCTGATGCATCAGCCACTCATCCCAGTTTGGTATCATCAGAAAATTTGCTGAGGAGGCACTCTGTCCCTTCATCCAGGTCATTGATGAATAAGTTGAACAAGACTGGACCTAGTACTGAGCCCTGGGAGATACAACTAGCTACAGGCCTCCAACTAGACTGCACCAGTGATCGCAACCCTCTGAGTTCTGCCATTCAGCCAGTTTTCAATCCATCTCACTGTCTGCTCATCTAGGCTATAATGTCCAAAGAAAAATCTCTTGTCCAACTGCGACTTAATGGGTAAAATATAAGATTTACAACACAAAATTCTATGGACTATACTTCAAAATACAGCATCCCATATACAGTTGTAGCTATCCTTCATGGCTTTAAAGTTGATTATATATGCCATACTATATAGCTCTTGCCAAGCTACTAAGATTTTTTTTTCCTTTTTTGCAATAGTTAAAATATATCATTCAGCAATACATTCAATACACACTGGTGCAACAGAAATCAAATTTCATTTCATATTTACAGAAATCTGTTTAATTTACATGTTAGTCCTAGAATTGCAATGAAAAGCAGCATATCATGCTGAGGCATTTTTGTTGCCTAATACTTATTTACATTTGTTCTGAGAACAGGAAATTTGAAAGTCCCTATTTTTTTTAAGAATCTCATTATGCAGCAGTACTTTAAAATTTCAGACTGAAGCAATACTTCAGTGGATACCAAAGGAGTTATGGAATTTATATTGACTTACAGAGAAAATCTAATGTCTAAGTAAGGGATAGAAGGTTTTCTAAAGATTTAATCTCTAAATACAAAATAGTATTAAAATGCTCTTTTACATAGTATGAGTGGGTGGAAAATAAGCTTACATGCTGCATTAATGTTCAAGTTGTCCTATACTGTATTTTTCAACCGTAATAGAAGACATTCTCACTGACACACAAGACCAAGGCAAGTGACATTCCTGATGAGGAAGCAGAAGCAAATGATAGCTCTAGAGTTATCTCTGTGAAGTATTACTTGAACATATCAGCCTCCTGCCCTACCAGTAGCTCAGGATGCAAACTGCTCTGGAAGACAAGCAAATTTGAAAGCAAAGAGATAACACTTACAACCTCCTCATGGTGCAAAACTGAGCCTAGTTCCAAATGTCAAGTCAGGTGTAGTTGTACAAAAAAAAATTCCCTACAGCCATGTCTTGTACATAATGTATCACCAGTGCAACTGTAAGACCAGATATGCAAGTGACAAACAATTGGGCAAACCTGGAGCTACTACATCCAGTTTTTAAGGGTGTTTTCATTATGCAAACAGAACACGCAGGGATACCCTTTCACGACCCAGCTCCTCTTCTAGTCTGCCAATCCTGTCTAAACTTGGCATGTCACTACCTCGTGCAGAACTTTAATTTGAGGACGCTGCTGAAGAGGATCTAAATGGAAAAGCTCAACTACCTGGTCCCTCTTAAAACATTTAGGTCTTTTATTATTACCATGAAGGCCACTGGGGCACACGTGGTGCTGGAGCCCCCTCCATTAGGTTTCACGCTGCTGTTACCATTGCCACTGCAGTGGCAGCGATCGCGTGCGAGGACCAGAGACGAACGCGGGGCAAGGAACAGCCCTGCTAACAGCCCAGCCCGGCAGAAGGTGCAGCGGGGGCTGGGGCCGCGCCGCGCTCGGGAGGGCTGGGACGAGGCGCCGTCCCGGAGGGCAGCGAGGCCGGGGCCGCCGCCGGGGCGGGAAGCGGCGCTGCCCGGCGCGGCCCGGCCTGCCCGCCCGCGGCCGCTCCGCGCCCTCGCCCCCGCCGCACGGCGTTAAGGCCGCGCTGGCGGCGTCGCGCCGGGGCGGGGGGCGGCGGCGCGGGCAGGTGCTGCGGCGCCGGGGGAAGGACGCTCCGTGCGCTCTTCACCTGTGGGCGTGACCGCCGGCCCTCGTCCTCCTCCTCCTTCTCCTCCTCCTCCTCCTCCTTTTTACTCGAAGGGCCGGCGCTGCTCTAGCGGCAGAGCCTAAGAGCGGCGCGCCGAGAGGAGGAAACCCGCCGCCGCCGCCCGTCGTTGTAAAGTGTCCCGGCCGCGGCGAGCCCCGCGGAGCGGCCGGCAGGGCGGAGCAGGCTGGACTCGCCGGCGGCGCCGGGCCCCTCTCCGCCCGGCCGGCGGCCTCTCCTTCTCCGCCGCCCTGCTCCCTGCCTCCTCTTCCTCGCTGCCCCCTCGGCGGGCGCCGCGCTCGGCAGCGGATCGCCCGCGCCCCGCGGAGCTGCCGCGCCCCGCGCTGCCGCCATGCTGCCCGCGGCTGTGAGGCGGCGGCAGCCTGAGCCGGGGGCGCCCTGAGGCGGCGGGCGGGGCGGCCGCCCCGCGGGGCTCCTCCGCCAGCCCCGCCTCGGCCGGGCCGCTGCCCGAGGGGACGCACCTCTGGGGGAGGGGGCAGAGCGGGGAGAAGGAGCAGCGGCAGCACAACTTCTGCAAACTAGGGGGGGGGGAAGAAAAGGCTCGTTTGTGGGACACCGCCAAAGCTCGGCGTCCCGCCAGGCGCTCCCGCCCCCACCCCCAGATCCAGCTCGCTAGTGAATCGCGCCTCGGTAATGGGAGGAAACCTGCCTGAGGCCGCCAGGTCTTGCACACTTTAAGCCGCCTCGGCTTTCTGGCTGGAAGATGCTTCCTGCAGCAGGACCGCGTTGCTGCTGAGGAGCCCCCCGTGTGTGGAAGATGCCTTGCTTTGGGATTACGCCTGGAGAAAGGCCATCGGTCAAGGGGAGAGCTGACTGGTGAACCTCTCTGATTTCCCCCCTCCGGGGAAGTGGCTTCAATGGCTCCATCTCCCAGGAGAAGCAGTAGGAAAGATGCCAACGCCTTGCCAAGCATGTCCTCAACTTTCTGGGCTATCATGATCCTGGCTAGTCTCCTAATCGCTTACTGCAGTAAGTACATACTTGTCCTGGTGTTTTTCCTGGACGTAAATCCGCACCCCTCCCACCTGAGGTGACGCTGTGGGCCAAGGCCAGGGTCTGAAGCGGCAGGCGTAGCTCCTGTGTGTCAGACTCGCCACCTCGCTCCTCTCCCCCCACTGCCCCATGGTAAAGCAGGGAGGCCGACGCTTTAATATTGCCGTTTCTCGGGAGCATGACGTGTCCTTAGGTTGTCAATGTGGCATTTCAGGTCTAAGCAGAAACATTTCTTGCTTCTTATGAACAAACTTTTTAGCTGTAGTGACCGTGATCCAGTGCTCGCTGTTTGTTATCAGATGTTACCAGCTCTCTTCAGGACTGCTCGCTCTTCATACACAGTCGCGCACTCTAATCCGGTTTCCATGAACAGGAGCTATTTTGTTTATGTCAGTTCCTTTAGGAAGAGCATGTTTAGTCCAGTGACAGATGTCTCAACATCACTGGCATCATATGTGATTCTCTGACTGTGAAATTGTGTTGGAACAAGCCCCAGAGTTTCCCTAGCATATCCACAACAACATAGTAAAGCCACGCTATTAGTTTTAGAGCTGCTACACAGATCATCAGTTGAGTTTTTTACAGTTCTTTTGTAGGCTCGATAGATTCTCCGCCCATTAATTACACTGGTTTGACATCTGTAGGAATCAAGTGTCTAGAGTATTAATGCTTTAGAACATCTTCATTTCTTCTTGCTTCATTTTAATGCTTTCAGCAACTGTAATTTTCAAGCAGTTATGTAATATAAATACAGTTAATGCCCATTCTGCTGGGGGATTCAAGTTTGTGCATAGTACCAGAGTGGGACTCTTTCAGCAAGAAGAATGGAAAAAACAGTTTCTATGCAATAATAATAGAAAATATAGTTTATCGGGAGAGACTAGCACAACTTTACCAAAATTAATCTACACTGTGTTTTCCCAACCTGAGTATGATCTGTAATTTACCTGTAGTGTGTATTCCTTTCATTAGCTGTAGCATAAAATGCTTTGCACTAGGCTTGTTGTGTTGAGCAGTAATAAGTGTAGGTTATGATGAATAGGAAATGGGTTCTGGTTTTCAGGAGCATGCCTACTGCATTTCTTAACCCTCAGTTGCATTCTCCCCAGCCTTATTATATAGGTTAGAAAAACAGAAACTGTTCTTCTGAAACAAGATTGTAATTGGATAAAATAAGCTTTAGTTCACTATTTTGCATGTTACAGGGGCTCCTGGTACTGACAATGTTAATTCACTGCCTTGACAGTGAAAGAGGTTTATTCCATCAATAACATTTTTTGTAATTATTTTTTGTAATTGAATACATTTTGCATTATACTTCTCAATAAAAATCATATCAAAAAGCCACACTTTTTTTTCCATTTTGTGCTTAATGCCATATTCGATGTGCTGATAAATGTAGAGGATATTCTAAACAACTTAGTAAGATTTAAAATAATTTATAAGCATACTAGGAGATAAGTGCCTCAGAAAATGCATAATGGAGGATGAACTGTTAAAGTGGAAAGAGAATTCAGCTGGATAATAGTAGCTGAAAATACTAAGTTTGCATTAGAAATCTCTGGAGGGTCACAGGATTTTGTGAGATTCTCTAAATTCTTCTATGAATATACCTTCTATAAGCATAGCCTAAGAAGGAGTTAACTGCAGACTTACTCTTTAAAAATTATTTATTTTCAACAGTGGAGTTGAAGGAGTTAAGAACTGAAGGAAAGAAGTTGTTAGTTTGAATTGTTAGATTTTGTTCATTATGTATGTTTGGTATCATTTACTGATGCTGAACAATGCAAATGTTAGATGATGTATGAAGACAATTTCTGTTGTGCTTAAATGACCATTTTCTAATGACTTCTATCAGCCAGAGTAGATGGTATTCCTCAGACGTGTAGTACACTCTTCATGCCATATAGAGCTGAAAAACACTATGCAGCATAAAACAGGAAGTGTCAAAACACTCCATCATTTATGTAATGTTTCACTGATTTGATAACTGTGATTCCAAATGTTAATGATGCATTATTTGCATCTTATCTGGTTGCTATAGTATTTGAAAAATTGTTAAAATGTTTTTGCCCTGTGGAAAGGGTGAAGATGTCTAAAAATCAAGCAAAACATTGTAGAGATATTTCTAGTAAATTTTATGAATCCTTTTCAAAATCATCTAGGGTTTATTCAGACCTTTTTCATCTGATACCTTATTTTTTTGAAGAAAAGCATAATTTGGAAAGTAACAATCTTTTAGGATAACAGTCTTGCTATATTTCTTCAAAAGCAAAATAATAGCATTTGCTGGAATTTAAGGTGTTCCATATTTTTTTCACACACAGTTAGAGATATGGAAGTATGCTAACTTATATCTCTTGCATCAAGCAGACTTCTGTGAAAAACAATATAAGGTGAATATGTTGTTAAAGGAATTACATAAAGCCTCATATTTAATTATTTTGCACTGTATTATTTTGTTATACTTATGTCAGGTTCAAAAAATCAGAACTTTTATATCTTTCTGTATTTTTATAACACTATCAGCAAAACTTTCAGCCTATCTTGCTTTTTTTTTTTTTAATTAGCCTGACTAAGCTTATCCCAAAATCCCAAAATCAGTTGTATGAATGTTTCTTCCCCTTCTCTTTATTAGTATGTGAATTTTTATTTCTGGGAATATATTTGTTGTACAGCATAGTCATCCCTATTAGTGGAAGCAACCTGTGAATACCATACTCTGTTTCACTTGAGAGCTAAACAGATATTTATAAAATGTGTCCAGGATATATATATATATACAGTCAATGATACTTTCATTTATACTTTAATGTCTGAAGCCAATTATGTTCTCTTTGTCATGGTAAAATGATAAGTTGACCATTTTTTTCTTCCTTAAATGTTTAGATTATACTTAGGGATAGTGGCTCCATCCTATGGTGGAAGAGAAACCTGCATCAAATCAATTAGGTTAGTTGCTATAGTGATAAATATAATATAATATTCTCCTCCCAAAGAAAAATGTTCTGATTTGGCGGACTCTCAACAGAAGAAGGCACACGTCAAGCAGCTAGAATAGTCTGTTTATATAAACCCATTTGTAAAGGCTACCAATAGTATTTATGTTACTTACCGGAAACATAAATAAATGTAAAAACAGTCTTGAAAGACACTAACCTGGTGGAGGGTGAACATCTTGAATTGCGGTTCAAAATTATAGGAGCTGTTAAATTGTTTGATTCCAGGCATGAATTCAGCATACTTGTTTCATGAACAGTAGCAGACCAGAGAGAAGTAGCTAATGCGAATTAAGGCTTTAAATTATTTGTTTTGTGTTGTAAAGGTACATGGACTTGTTTTTTTTCTCTTTCTGTACCTGGTGTTTACATTTTCCCATGTTAGAAAGTTTGTCCAATTAAGAAAATTTTATATTATATCAAAACTATATGCTACATCAGAAATTAAGCATGTTTTTGAGTGAATTTTGAGTTTATTTATTCAGTTGGCTTTGATGTAAATATTGAGGTTCTTGTATTTGGTATAATTTTTGTACACAAATGATGACTCTTTAATCAATGTATGATTCAGCTTTAGCAAAGTTGTTGCAGTTGTGAGTTTTTTGCTTTCCTTATTTTGTACTCTTATATAAGGAATAGAACATTACATCATGTGTGATAGGTTTTGCTGTTTAGGGCAAGCAAAACAGATTATTGAAAGGCATTACCAAAACTGAAAGCTATTGGGAAAATTCACCTTCCTATTTTAAGTAAGTATTCTATTTGTAAGACAGTGTAATATCAAGCCCAGTATTAATGCTGAATCAATGGTGATACTACTAAAAAAAAAAGTCCAAAGTTTAAAATAAATTTTTTTCTGTAACTCTATAATTTTGCTTTGTAAGAGCTGTGCAGCTTCTTTTACAGTTATGAGAGATGAAAAGAGGAAATGTGCTCCTAATTCATTATTCCTTTTACTTGCTGAATGCGAAATGAAAGCATTGCAACGATGAATATTGGCAGATCATATTAAATGACTAATTTTGCAGTCTCCCATTTAAATTTGTGAAATTTATTGAGCAGAAAGATCAAACTTTTAGTATAAATAAATGAGAAAATTCTCAAACGTTTTACATAGTACTGTGCAAAATGTAAATAATTCTCATGAAAATTACTATACTGATCTCACCTGGAACAGATCTTATTCTTACACATGGCGTGCTTATTTGAGGAGTATAATTTTTTCAGTCTACTGTTCTGGAATTACTTTATTTAGAGAAAACAAAGATCTTTAGGCCAAAGTATTTTCTTATGCTATTTAATACTCCCAGCAAGGATGTCAGTTAGCGCTGACTGTTACCAGGAAGCCTTTCCAACATGCACTACCATAGCATCACACACAGTTGCTGAACAGTTGTCAAATGATAAATAGTCACTTCTGATTTATGTCAGATGCAGGCAAGTGACCTCTCAATGAGGGGCTACAGCTACTGTTACTGATTTCTATATCATCCAGATCATTTTCTCTCTTTTTTTTTATACAAAATAAAAAAGATCTATTAATCTAAAAGAAAGACTATTAAAAGAAAGAAAATTTATTAATAATTTATTAAATTATTAAATTTAATAAATGAATGTAATAATATTAAACAGAGGATATGTAGTTTCATTATGCTTTATGCAAAAATTACTGTGCATGTATTTTTCCCAAACTCTGCATACTGACTAGATGTATAGAGTAACTGTCAATATTCAAACTTTTTTCAGTCAAGTTGGTTATAGAAATCAAAAATAATGCTTTTATGGCATTAAATAAGATAAGAAAGCTATTAACATATAATCTCTTTATGTAACATCCCAGCTGCTCCTTTTTAAGGTGCTTCATTTTTGGAATTAAAAGTGGTGCTTTAAACTTAATGGCCTCCTCAGCATACCACCTGTTCCTGTGAAGCACCAAACTGACATTTAGACTGTCTGACCAGTTAAGTTGTAATCTGTCCAGATGATCTATTACATAGATGCGGTTGGCACCAGCACAAGAACTGTCTTCTTGTCTTTGCTTTTAATAGGGAATTCAACCCTTCAAGGCTAGGTAATCATCATTTTCAGTTTCTCAAATGTATTTGAATTGCGTTAACTACTACTTTAGTTGCAAGTATAACAACTGAAATGGATTCGGATATATTGGGAAGCAGAGGTGGAGAGAGAACTGCAAAGAAATGGATATGTTAAATGTCAGGATTAGGATTCCCATGTCTTTCAGTGGGATTGATAGGAGAGTTTGAGACCACTTTATCTTACTCTTTTTTTTCCTGTTTATTCAATACACAGTGATAGCATATTCTATTACAAGAATATTATGAGCATGAACTAGACCCCCTTTGACATGGATGAGCATATGACAGTCTAGTTTATATCTTCTTTCTCTCTATTAATCTTTTATTCTTTGCTTAGTGACTCTATTGAAGAAGTAGTGAGCCCTTCACTGCGACCAGCCTTGCGAGTCGGCATTCTGCTAGAATGTAGGGGTCTGACATTTCTCAATTTTTAAACGTGACTTATTCTTACATGTCGTGCTTTCTTAGTGAGTGCTATAAGACTATTATCTGAAAAACATATACAAGCAACTACACCAGTGTCTGCCATGCCAAATATATGTTTATTAGGTATACACTTTGCCTGTTGACTTGATGGCCTGTGTCTTATTTAAGGGTTTGGATGGATTGCTTCTTTTGACATGTTTCTTCAGACACTTGACTGCTCTCAGATAAAGAAAAGTACTTTATCTAACTCTGGGTGAGGAACACGATTATTTTCCAGAGTGGTCTCTGAACAATAAAACTTCTGTTTCTTTCTCGATTAACAGCTACTTACCAAACATCATTCTGGGTTGGAATCTCTGCACATCGTTTGGGTGCCTGTGGCCCAATACAGCGATAAAGAAGTTACTTCTCTAGAATGAAATATAATTTCTTTTGCTAAAAGGTATGCTGCTGTTGGAAAAAAAAAATGTGAAGTATAGCTAGAGAGACCTCTGTCTCTATTTTACCTGCAGTCTCTTCGAGGCTGTAGGTTGGTATGATGTATGTTCAGTTTTGATGTTCTCTGCCTCATTCTCCTGCAGCCCAGCTTAATGTGTGCTTTCAACTTACCCTCACTGTTTTCATCTTTAAGAGCTTTCTACTACTGGCAGCTCCTGCTCCTCTAACAAGAGTGTGCTTTAACAAGGCAGAATCTTCTGATATTTTTAGGATCTTATATCTAGCAAAATAAAGCCTTCAGTGCTTGTCAAGGACTGAAAGTAGCAACTCAAGTTATAACCGCCTTGTTCTGTCTAATGCTTTGAATGCCCAGAAACAGGGCAGTCTTTATGTTTAATCTCTTTTATTTTGTGTGGAGGTTAATTCTAGAGCACTGATAGCAGTCATGTTCTGTGTGCATGTCATGTACCAAAGACTAAAGAAAAGGCCAGAGCAGAATACTTAAGAGATAAGTAACATTTCGTGTTACCAGTTGTATTGGTTGGACCAATTTTCATCTGTTGCAAAGTAGAATCACAGTGACTTTTTTTACTTAAGCATAGTGGTAGAATCCCCTAGTTCCATTAGCTGACAGAGCTGTATCATTTGAGATGATCGTCTGAGAAAAGAATCCTTAATTCTTGCATAAAAAAAGAAATTACTGGGTATGAAAAAAAGTTTGATTTCTGAACTTTTTTTAAAAAGTAAAAGAAGGTAATTTTTATTATGCACTTGTTAATCATAATTGAATTTATAGTGGCTTTTATCTTTGCTCTTAGAGCTTTTTTTATTCTGATTATTCTAGGACTTTGATTTTATAAATGCGTTTTAAGAAATGTTACTTTGACGATCTGTGATGCTATTAAGCCGGGAAGCCTGAACCACTTTTGGTATTTTCAGACGTCTGCACCTCTCTTCGTGAAATATTTAATTTTTCCACTGAGCTATGCATGTGCAAAATTTTGCAGAATAATTTAGGCAGATGATAGAAGGGTTTATGCTAAGCTCCTGCACTTTTCATTAAATGGTTGAAATGCAAATGGAATGCAGATATATATTCAGAAATGCTATGGGAACAATGACTTTTGGCACTTCTTGTTATCTTGCTTTCAACTAAACCTTCTCTAATAACTGTTACACTCATATTTAGTTATCTGATGCTCATATCATTCTTTGGCTTTACTGAAATGACTCACAGGTTTCTGTTTTTGTTGAAACAAATGTACTGTATATTAACTTAAATTTTGAACAGATACTTTTCTACCATCTGAAAGAAATGTGTCACGTTAAAAAAAAAATCATTTGAAGTATGTTTAGTTTTCCATTCTTTTGTATAGTGGGCATATTCCAAAGTAGGTTGAGATATAGACTTGAATCATGAAATTCTAAACTTATTTACTGAATTGAATTAATATAATAATCTGAGTTAACATTGAAAGTGATTTATTGAAAATGAATCAGAAAGGTATACTAGAGATTTTTTGATGTACACTCTCAGTACTATTTTATTGAACATTCATTTTAAGCTTAGAGAATATGTATGTGTTTCCATGTATGTGTGCTCAATGTGTGGCACATCAACAAAAAAACCCACCAAATTGATACACTCCAGAGATTATTTTCATTGAATGTTAAAAGTGGTAATTTTCCTGAAATTGCCTGCTCTAAGGTATTTGATCTAACACATCATCTTTATATATACTAATACCTGGACTTGTTGGGTCTTTCTAAGTTCTTCTTGCCTGGAAATTCACCTATAAAATTTAGGACAAAACCGTGGTGATATGGTCTGAATCTGTTTAGAAAGCCTGCTTTCAGCTAGAATATTTTTATCTTTGAGCCTGTAATAATAATAATAATAAAAAAAATCAATCCAGGCAACTAATGATACTTTAAAGATATCTTTTAAAGAATTTCCATGGATGTTTTTTCTATTAGGCTATCAGCTGCAGCTAGAAAAAAAAAACAAGCGTATATGTTCTGGAACTCAAATCCTGTTGAATTAAAAGATATGATTAGAAAATACATACAGTTCCCTCTGGGTAAGATTCATTTTTACTTACTTGAGAGTTCTGCAGTATAATCATCTACATCTGAACTTGTTGCAATCATCTCCTTTTAAAGTCAATGGAAAAATAGTCATTTTTAGAGTGCAATTCATATGATCTGTTTTAGATATCTGCTGTAGTTTGAGCTAAATAGTGTTGCATATGTGCATGTTTCTGTAGACTATAAAAATGCCTGCTTCTGTAAAATAAGCTTAGAAAACTCAGTTATTAACATTTATATTATCAGATGAATCCAGCTTTTCATGATAGCATCTTTAAAATATTACTTATTTTATTTTCAAGCCTTATACTTAATATTTAAATGTTTAATGCTAAGTAACTGGTTCAGTATTTGGATGAGGATGATACACCATAGAAGCACAGGCTTTTGATACAGATCTATTAAGACCTGAGATCAAGATCTGTACAAATTGAGAGATGTAGTTGGCATAAATTACTGGGAATTTCTGAAAACATCTTTGGAAACATCTTGTATCATGAACATTTTTTGTAATTTGTCTTACTGTAAATTCTCCAGTTTCATTGTGAGTATTTTCACCCTCTGGTTGCTTTAAAAATAATGTCTTGCCCCAAAAGGTGGAAGTAACGTGAATTTTAGATCAGTGCTCCAAAGGTTACCCACTTTGCTTTTGTCTTTTTCTCATTTTGTAATTCTCTTCTATAGAAAAGATTGAACACATTTGCACCATGCATCTTTTTGTTGTGTGATTAAAGCATAGTTAAATCAAATTTATCTACCATTGACTTAGGTAAGAAAAATTTAAAAAGAGATATACAACGTATACATATATATAAGAAGCTGTAGGGACAAAGAAAGACTGGAAATGTTTGTCTTAATTACTTGAGCAGGTAGAGTTTTCATTGAGTGTTAAAGTGCCACCCCAGCATCCACCACCCTCTGGAAGCTAAAAGCTATTTATGAAAAAAGGTTTATATTAAATGGTTGTCTTTGATAGGATATTTGGCTTTACGACCTTATGTGTTCCTCCAATTCCACATTTATGTTATTCTTACAATCCTTATCATCTAGAGAGATTTGTTGTGTTCTATTCCTAGAACAAAACCATGTTGATAAAAAAGTGAGGTATGTTTCCTACTTGTAACCTTTTCCAGGATATATATGCTCAACACTGGTTTTTCATTCATAGGTATTTTTTGTTTAACAGCTGGGCAAACCTGTTTTTGCTGCCTGTGCAATTAGAACTCCTTACATGGATCCTATTTAAAATACCATTATATTTTAATGTAATTCTTTTTAGAGTGTCTTGCTGAAGGGACTTTTTAAGGGTTTATGGTGCTACATGGTCTCCCTTTCCCATGCTTTCAGAGAGTCTTGTGAAATGCTCCTGTGAACTGGTAGCGTGATAACAAGTTACATGAACTGCCACTTGTAATTACTATAAATGTATTTCAGGTATTAGAATTGGTTTAAAAACAATTTATAATTCTTCAGTTTCTGGATTTCAAAATCAATTCCTATGAAACAGCTTAAGCCTTACCTTTTTTTTACATTTTGACATTTGACAGGAGTATAGGTAAGCCAGTGTATCCTCTAGCACAAATATAGCATTGACTTTATAAGACTAATTTTGCATTGAATATATGTAGGACTAAGAACTGTTTCTTAATATTTTATCAAATATTTTTTCTTTATATAGAAGGAAGGGACTTCCTTCAAATTCCTCAGTTTTACAGGGTGAAAGTAATCTTGTCCTCTTGATGTTTTGAGTTATCAAAATATAACAATATTTCTCACATCTTTAAATTCACAGATTGTTTTCCTGAAGAGGAGAGAGAACCCTGGGTTTTTGATTTTCAAATGGCAATATAATTTGAAAACTCTGGTTAAAAGAAAAAAAATACATTTAAAAAAGAAGGAGAGAGGAAGTTAAATGGTGAATATTGCTTGCTGACATATTAAAAAGAATTGGAGGCTGGATTTTAACTTGAATTTGCTGACTTTGACAGCATTTCTTTAGAAGTGAACCAAGTACTTTTCAAATCAAGTAGAGCTGTCAAACAGGCAACTGGAGGAGAAAATTCTATCCATTAAAAGAAAAGTTCCTACTTAAGCTTATTTGTGTGTTGATTGCTTTTCCTTATTCCAAAATCCCAGAACTCAATGATTTATAAACACATGGATACACTTACAAGTAAGCCATATTATACTCTGGATCATGCATTTTTATCTGGCTTCATTGGAAGTAAATGTATCATTGGTAAAGTAAATGGTTAACTTGTATGTTGTCTGGATTTTTGAGAGGAGTAATTGTGTTTTATTTAGGAACAATTTGATCAGTGATCCCTCATATCAGAAAACTTGACTGTTTAAATGTGGATAACATCAGTTCTTTGTCTTTCAAGGACTACAATGTAAGTATCTTTACTGATTTATAGGGCATTAGTTACAACTGCAAATCATTTAAAGAAGGCTAAGAATTGAGCACTTGCTTTCCAGCAAAGTGGGTAGTGGATTCTCTGTCCAGCCTTGTCTATGTATCACCTTTTCCAGAAGCATCTGGGTCTGAAGCATTCCTTGCTGACTAGCAAGCTGTACCTAATGAAGGTGGGAATATCCACTTTGATCCCTTTGCTTAACGCCAGGATTGTCTTAGAGGAGGTACTGAAAGCTGTTATGGGCCATCAAAATGTTGATTCACAAAATTTGAGAACTTCAGTTCGGAGGAAAAATAGTAAAATCAGTATTTTTTTGGAAAGTGTGTTGACTAACTAATTTAATTGCTGCACATACTAACCAGCTGGAATCTCTTCCAGGAGGTTCATCCGCTATTACAACATTTTGCCGTAAAAAATACAATAGCAATAATCATAAAAATGTATTTTATGTCATGTTGAAATTACTGGGGCTATACGCAGGCAGGAAGAAATAATGTTGCTTGATATATTTAAAACCTGCATATATTATCAGTTAATATTATTCCAGGAAAATGACCATAATGTTGATTTCCTGACAACAAAGTATTTGAACAGGCTTATACACACAAAATGAGGAATAATGTATTGTCTGTAAACAGTTGAAAAGACTCCTTTAAAATCAATTCCAGGTAATGGAAGAGAATTAGTGGTGAAAAAAGAATACATTCGTTTTTTTTTCTGAACTCTGATTTACCATGACTAATGGTGAGGCAACACATTGGTGATTTGCATGAGTACCTGAGCCAGTAAAACTAACAAAGCTTTTCATATGAGTTTCGCAACTTCAGCATGTGAAATTCATGCAAATATCAAACCGTATTTATGTCACATCCATCTGATTTTGTTTGGTAGCTCTTCTGTATGAACAAAATATACACCTCTTTTGAAACTAGCTAGATTTCTAATCGTAGTTTGGGGCTATTGTTCTTGAAATGTTCTCACTGTCAGTGCCATAACATTTGAAAACTTCTTCATGTATATGCTGAATTTACACAAATATTGGGAAATTAATATTTTTTGTTCCCAGACTATCTGTGATTCTAACAGTTTTTATAAAAAGTATAGCCTAAGCTTCATTTTATAGTAATCTTTTTTTCTTCTCCATTGTCTGACTAAATTCTATTAAAATAAAAAAAACAGCTTTATGGAGAATGAACTTCAATTAACCATGAGGAATATCATCTTACACTAACAAAATGTATTTAAATATAAATGTATTTTATATGGATGTTCTGATAACATGGAGGAAAAGTGTTTGTGGCGTGTTTTTGCAGGCAAGGCATAATGCAACAATTATTTTTCCTGTGATAAAGGACTTAAAGTTATTTATTTATTTATTTATTTTAAAAAAGGGAGTACAGATCTATGAAGTAAATTCTTTTGAGTAGCAAATTTGGCTGGTAGATGAATCAAAAGAAACTGGTCTTTTTGACACTTCAGGTATGAGATACTCTAATTTTGTGAAGCTGTAAAACAAATATCAAGGAGTTTTATGGGCCCCATTACTTTTCAAGGTTATAAAACACTGCTAGCAAGAATGTCCCTCTCTCTCTTTCTAGGATAAATAGCTCAATTAATTTGTAGAAGTCTTTCTTTTTTGTGTAAGAGAAAAAATGGACAATAAATTAATCTGAATAAATTGGGTGTGTGTTTTATTCAGTTATTCAGTTTATTCAGTTATTTGTGTTGGAATTAATAACACAATAATACTAACACTTACATGAAACTTTTTTTTTTCTTAAACTTCAAGAATGACAAACTTAATTGTTTTCTTGTAATAGAGATACCAATAGATTTTACTTCACAGACCAATGTAGTTATTTGAAAATTTAAATTGGATTTTGTACTGTTTTCTACTCCGTGATGAGTCTTTTATGTTGCTGAGCACAGGATTTTGCATTTTGGAGCTTCATTTTCACATAAAATCATAATTCCATCTTTGTCCCGTACATACTTACAAATGCAGAGATGGTGACTATGTGATCAGGCCATGACTGGAAAGCAGGTGGTCTTCCAGTCCATTTTTAGTTCTCTTGCTGGCATGGCTTTCTGAGCCTGAGATGAGGAGGAAAAGTCATCTTTGAAGCTGTAAACCGATTTAGTAGCACAAAGACAATCATCTTTGGAAATGGGGGTGAATCTAGAGAAAACTTGTTCTTCAGAGCACTTCTGTGAAATTTCAAGCATTATTTTGGCCTTCCTGGATTCAATTCTTTCCAGGTTTTTGAACTGATATCTTTTATGGAATTTATTATGTACTCATTTGGCACAGAGTAGAGTTGGATGTTGTATGTATACTATGCTACTAGCACTCTAAATCTAGATCCTGATGCAGGATGGATGGGAATATGATCACAGTAAGAGACTGAAGATGGTAGGGAAAGAAACTGCTTGTAATATTCTGAGTTTGGTCTGAGAAAAAATGACCCAGTCATTTCAGGCTATTACTGTTTACCCTGTGCAGCTGTCTTTGGGATGGAAGCAGGAGTATTTGGAGAGAAGCAGTGCCCAACCTGCCAAGTCTGTTAGAATGAATATGACTCCTCTTTCTTTTCGCTGTAATGAGGAGGTCATCCAGCAGAGCAACAGGTGCTGTCGCAGCCCGGTGCCCTGGTCTGGAGCCCAGCTGACAGGTGGTGTTAGACAGGAGGCTTTTTTACTACTTTCTTGAACTCCTTGCTTAGGAAAAGGTGATCAGATTCTGGCCAGCAGCTGGAAACATGCCCAGCACTGGTATATCAGACTGTTGCATGAACAGTCTTTGCAGGTTGAACTAATGTGAGGTACTTTTCTGTACATGCATATTAAAACTCAAGATCAAATTGTTGCAATTTCATTTAGAGAAGAAAAATTAGCCCAGCAGTTAGAAAATATTGTGTCAGATTCTCCATAGGAATGCCGTTGATTTGACCTCTTTTCAAAAGAACGCTGCATTTGTTAAAATGGTAGAAAACCTGTGAATGCTTTCTTGTATTTTGTTGACATGGGAGCAAAAAGAAAAGGGTAAGGCTTAATCTTCACTTCAGCTCCATATATCTTTTTTTCCTGAAATACGTAGTTCTCGTTTTACAAAAATTGTGACAAAAAAGCTTAGTAGATATTAATTAGGGATTTTTTTTATTAATTAATCATATTGTTAGAACATGCAATAAAAGAGGGAGAATGAGAGAAAAGGAGAAAGGTGACTAAGTGACTACTTTCTCTTCATACTTTCAGACTGCACTTTTCAACAGTTTCCTCATAAATTTAGGTAGCTGCTTTAGTATGTGAGGGACTGTATAACTTATTCCAAGATGAAATTGTGTATTCTCGGCTGCTGCTATGTGCGAATAGGCTAACAGTTTATATTTTCTGTTCATTTTCACATTAATTATTTTAAAAGCTTCTGAATCTTAATAAATTTATTTCAGTGCTTTACGTTCTAACAACCTATTGGCAACACCAATTATTCCCAAAGTTTAAACCATTTTTCACTAAAAAGAATATGATTTTTTAAACAGCTAATTCTCTTGCTTTCCAGATAGTAAAGTTAGGAGCGCAGCTGTTTCCTACTAAATGAAAGGCATTAATCATTTCCTTTTACTTATAAAATCAAATAGCTGTAGCAGTAGTCTTTGTATGTAGAATTTGTTGTTTGGCAGGTTTTACTCTTTTAGAACAAATGATTCAACTGTAGCATCATTTGATACAATCTGAGTCTGGGACATTTTGAGTTGCAGTCAAGAGTTTAAATAACATCAAAGAATGCCTTACATCTAGTGCTTTGAGAAGCAAATGTATTGGATTGCATACATCAAGAGAAAGTTATTTGGATTGCATTTAAAAATGCTGCTGATATGGTATAGAATAAAGTATAACACCAGTGGGTGATGTTGAAGACTAAAGCATGGGAAGTATGAAGACTGAATGGGGACAAACTGCAGTCAGACAAAGTACAATATCATGTGTTTATTAATTATCAGCATGAATTTCTGCAAGTTCAGAGGAATGGAATGTCTGCTGCAGAAGAGTAGTTTTAAGAGTGCTTTGCTTGTTCAGTCAAACAACAGCTGAGAGATAAAACAATGAGCACATCAGAAGAATAAATAACAGAAAGAAACTAAAGGCCAAGGTAAGCTCAGGATTAAGTGAATGTACACTGGTATCAAATAAAATTGGAACATAAAAGAAAGATCTGTGATGATCAGAGGAAGGAGATTTTTGAATGTCCTTCCAGTGTAGTGTCAGGCAAAAAAAAAAAAAAAAAAAGGTTTAGTTGAATTGACTTACAAAAAAGATTATAATACAGAATGGTCTGTGTTTGGTGAATTTGATGACTCAAGGATATCTCTTCCAGGCATATACTTATAATGGTGCTACTTTTCTTAACATTAGGTGAGTATGAGGTTGTAGCATCTAACTGTAGACTTATTACAGCGTGTTTTCAACAAACAGTCCATTGTGTCACTCAACTCTAGTCTTTAATTTAAGGCATTATGTGCCAGAGCAGTTCAATGCCTCACCAGAAGTAGACCCCTGAAGATTCCCATAATGCTACGTTTCCCAAATTGTGAATTGTGCCTCTCCTGGGCAATTCAGATGGGGGAGAGCAAAAGGTTCCCAGAGTGGAGATGGGTTCCTTTAGGGCACGTACGATTTGCATTTGGGAAGGGTGTAACGTGAATAGGCTGGTATTCCCTCCGAGTAGGAGACATACTGCAGTAGGCTCTAAACCACTGCCAGCCCTGATTGCCAGTGGTTCCTGATGTAGGTGGTGATGTGCAGTAGAATAACCAGCCAGCAAAATTTGTGTTTCTATACCTGAGTATCTTTTGGTTACTTGATACAAATTAGAACCATCTGCTGCATCCAAAGAGAATAAGAATGTTTTACAGCCCCTGGTTCACAGTCACCATAAATTTGAGCAGCTACCTCACTGAGAGCCCTGTCAGTTAAATGATCCAGTTCCAACACATTTCTCGCTCTCTCTCTCTTTTCTTTCCCCCCATTTCTCCCTCCCACCACACCCCTTTCCTCTTTGGTCAAGTTAGTTTTGAGACAAATGGTTTCCAAGAGTGCTAGGCCTGGCATAAGGGCATGGGTAGGAATATGTGGCTGCAATGAGGGATATGTTATATTTTCTGCTTGCAGTCTGCACTAAAGTTATAGAATTGACCATGGAATTGCAGCTTGGATTTGCATGGAATTGCGTCTCCTGAAATCTCTTGCATCTTACTTAGCTCTTTAGATGGATTGAGAAGACCTTTTAATTTCAGGAGTTAAAGCTGGAGTCTTTTTTATTTATATTGTATCTTCAGTGAAAACACATTAATCTTTAGGACTTCCCAAAATGAGGCAGTACTGGGAGAGGTCCCTGTGTCTCAGTTAACATTTGTTCTGTTGATAAAACATCCAAGTGCCATTCAAGTGCTGTCTGATACCTTTTGATGGCCTTTTATGGATTGCACATGTATTTAGTTCCATTCTTTATCTATGCTGAAACATGAGAACAAACGTACTTGGCGATACTAAAAGGTCATTCAGCACAACTAACCTCAATGGTAACAATAAACAGATACCTAGGGAACTGTAAGGACAGCACAGGAATATATGATGCTTCTCCCTTCCAGCCCCCAGCTGTATGCTGCTGAGAGTCCTGAACTGGATGAAACTTATAGAGATTTAGTAAATGACAAGAACTTTCTCTTCCATTAACTCTATTTAATGTAGATCTTGAGAAAATAAGTAATTTTTTGCCTCCTATAGTTTATGGGATCCTCGGACACCACTGTAACTAATGTAATTTAGAGCAGCAGTATTATGTCCTAAATTTTATCCAGCTACAATGGGCATAAGAATCATGAAAACACCTGTTTGCTTTAATATGTCTTTTTTTTAATTTCTCAATGCAGTGGATAAGGCTTTAGACCACTTTCTGCTCTCTTAATTCCTGATCATCATCTAATATTCTTTGTCACATATTTTGCCAAAATCTGCATTAGGGAATTAGAACATATAATGCTGTATTTGAAAATATAAGTACAAATGTCATGATGTTATGAGTATCAGTAATGTATTTTAAATGTTTTCTCTTTATTCTGCTAAATTCAGAATTGTATATTCTTTGTGTGTTTCATAAAGCACACGTTTATTATGCACCCTTTGAGATGAAATTCTGATCTGATTTTTTTCCTCAGAGCAGAAACACCTTCAAAGAAAATAGAATTTTTAGAGTGATAGAAAGATGTTCAGTTCTGTAAGAAATTACTACAGAATTCCATTTTAGTAGGGTAGTTTTAAAGACAAACAACAGGAATTAGTTTTTAGCTAAGATTAAAAATAATAAGTCCTGCTGAAAGTCAGCAGCAGTGGAAGGCTTCACTAGGACTCTCTAAAAATGGGATTATGCAAAATTGTTTGAAATCACTTTTCAGCTCAAAGATGTCAGAGTGAATCTCTAAATCCTCACTTTCATTCTGGTATTACAGTGAATAATGAGTACTCCTTATTTCACATGTCTAGTTGATCAAAGTAGTGGATTTCAGAAGTCTCACTGGGCATATCTTCTCTTGTTGAAATGAGGACTGAGACTGACTTTGGTGTTTTGATTCTTTAATTAACATGAATTTTATAAATTGTAGTTTATTTCCTTTTAATACACAGTCTTATGAAATCTTGTGAATGTTTAATGTCATCACATCTTCTCAACTATTTTAAAACTATTTAAATCATTTTCTTATTAAAATGCTTACAAAAGATTTTTGTCATTTTCTGCAATTCTAATTTAAAGGAACACTTTGGATTATGACTAAATTATTATTCCTGAATAAGCAGAAAATCTGAGACAATGTAGAGGTGACAATCCTGAGCTAACATCTGCTAAGCACTGGCAGAATGTAATACTTATGCGAAAGCCTATTACATTGACCTCATAGTCAATGGGTTTAAGAGAAACATCCTTGGTGAAAAATCACAGCAGAAACGTTCTTTCTGATTGGCTTAACAGTACTGTTACTATTAACTTTATAGTGTACTACCTAAGGAATAATTAAACCAGATGGTGTGTTAAACCCAACTAAAAGAATAAAGACATTTTTACTTTTAAGTTGATCAAAATTAGGTAAAACAACATATGTTCATTTACATTACGATTCCTTTAACTACACATTAACTGCTTTCCTTAATATTCTTCCTGGTGATCTGAGAACTCTGCCTCTTGAAAACCAAAACACAAACCCTCTTTGAATTCTTCCTCTCTAACTCCCTGGTCACTCATACCTCTGTGTTGCTTTGCTTTTCGTGTATTTTAAATGAGCAAGTTGCTCACTGCAGCTTTCTCAAATTACCTGAGATTAAGATGCAGGTCATTTTGGGCCACATTCAAATTATACGATTTAGGGCAGGTATGTGCAAGAAAAGGATTTGTAGATTGCCTCTAAAGAAGCACAACTTGCAGAAATGAGCAAATTACATTTTATGCAACAGATGTTGAGGAGGGAATTACAAATACTCTATTTCCTGTTGTATTAGTATTAACTTACCACCATTCCTCTTTAGCAATACAGTGCCACATCACACCACATACATTACAACTAAAGTGTCTCTGCTCTCTGTGAACCAGAGCTATGTTACATTACTTCCCAAAGCATAAAACACTATTGCAGTTACCCTTGTCATGTCAGTAATTCTCTGCAAGCAGTGATGGTACATCTTGTTTCCTGAAGATGGTCTGGTCCTGAATGGAATGCAGCTTATGGAAATAATATACTCCCATTGCTTGAACTGATAGAAAATTAAATGAGAGTGGAAGCATCAAAATGAAATTTATGATCATAAAGCCTTAAGAAGTAATGTTTTATCTTTACATCTGCTCTTTACCTAGGTGCTTGTAAAAGTAATGCAAAAGATTCATGAAATGAAAGTGACTGTTTCTCAGTTTTGTGGGGGATTCTGAATAACAGGCTATTTATGGACTCCCTCATTTTTTATGCTTCAGTGTTCCTAATGTAAATTACTCCTTAGTCACAGCTACCTGCTCAATCAACTTAGCAGAGCATTTAGGTAGGAGTGAGTATCTCTTGTTGTGCCTGGATGGGCCCTCCTTATGACTTTTTTCCCCCTGAGAGAGCTTTTGGTGGTTGAGGTGGGCGAGAAAATTTGGAGTTTACTTGCCTCTTATTTTCCTCAACTCTAAATTTCTTCTAGTTATAATGAAATCTATAGCATCAGTGTGAGTTGTATTACAATCTAATAATGTTAATGTTTTAAACTATGGAAACTAACTTAAGTAGAAAGAACCCTTGATTCATGGAATTGTAGAATCAGTAAGGTTGGAAAGGACCTCTGGAGATCATCTAGTCCAACCTCCCTGATCAGCAGGGTCACCTAGAGCAGGTTAGACAGGGTTGCATCCAAGTGGGCCTTGAAGATCTCCAGAGAAGGAGACTCCACAACCTCTCTGGGCAACCTGTGCCAGTGCTCCGTCACTCTCACAGGGAAGAAATTCCCCCTCACGGTCAGGCGGAACTTCCTGTGCTTCAATTTCTGCCTATTTCCTCTTGTCCTGTCACACAGGACAACTGAAAAGAGTTTGTCCCTGTCCCCTTGACACCCTCCCTTCAGGTACTTACACATTTTGATAAGATCCCCCCTCAGTCTTCTCTTCCCCAGGCTGAAGAGGCCCAGCTCTCGCAGCCTTTCCTCGTAGGGCAGGTGCTCCAGCCCTCTGATCATCTTTGTAGCCCTACGCTGGACTCTCTCCAGTAGCTCCATGTCTCTCTTGTCCTGGGGAGCCCAGAACTGGACACAGTACTCGAGATGAGGCCTCCCCAGGGCTGAGTAGAGGGGCAGGATCACCTCCTCGACCTGCCTGCAACACTCTGCCTAATGCAGCCTAGGATACCATTGGTTTTCTTGGCCACAAGGGCACGTTGCTGGCTCATGGTCAACTTGTCATCCACCAGCACTCCCAAGTCCTTCTCTGGAGAGCTGCTCTCCAGCAGGTCAGTGCCCAGCTTGTACTGGTTCATGGGGTTATTTTTCCCTAGGTGCAGGACTCTGCACTTGCCCTTGTTTCTATCTAAATAGAGAACCAATGCAATAAAAGATAAATTAATACACTTCACAGATACCAAAGCATTTACATCAGCACAATTTTCATATAAATAATATGTTGCGCAACAAGTAAATGTGTTGCTGTTGGAGATGCTGAAGAACTTTATTGGATTTAATACTCATGTAAGGACTTATAGTATTAGCTAAAGCCAGACTATGATGTAAACATGCAAACATACCAGTTTGATTCTGTATAGGATGCTGCCATCTTACCTTTTATTCTACTCCTAACATTTTTGTCATATCAGTTCTGTACCTTCACTGGGCATCAGTCATGTATGAAGCAGGTCTCTGTTATAGAAGACAGAATGATGTGAAAAGTAGTATCCTACCACCCTTCCAATTATTCAACTAGTACAGAAAGTACCGAGAGTTTTCAGGCTCTTCCAGTCTAATCTTGTTTCTGAGTAAATTAATTCTGAAAGCGGTGACAACCGTAAACTTAACAGAATTCTTATAAATATGATGAATAGTCTATTGTCAGGCTTTTGCCCAACAAAACTGCATTAGTAGCATGAACCGATGTCTCTTGCGAAAGGGAAGGAGGCCACATCCCTGTTATTCTTGCTCAGTTTGGATGAAGTCTGTGGTGTGCTATGCTGTCTCTGCTCATGCCTCCCAATAAGAGATTTTGGAGTGAAGTAGGCTCTGTGTTCTTTAATAAGTAACTGCAAGAAGTTCTCAGAGAACCAGCAGTTAGGTAAGGATGTAGCCAGAGTAAATTCATCCAGCATTATGGTAAGACTAAGAAAAAACATACCCATTTACTTGCTTCTCTGATGTCAGTTTTCTTCCACTTCCATAACAAGTTCTTCATTCTTAAGACTAACTACTGCGCATCTGTTCAGAGCAGTCATCTTCCCACAGTTCTTGGTTATGAAAAAGAGTTGCTTCTTTCCTGGAGCATGAATTAATGTAGCTGAGAATGGAGTTGAGTAAGACCTGAGAGTGAAACATTACTAGGGAAAGATGCTGAGTGACCTACAGAAGAAAATTAGACCAAGCCATATTCTGACTATTTCTGGCCATATTTTATGTTTTTAGCCTACATAGAGCTTCATAGGACTTGTAAGTATAAAATTGAAAATCTTTCAAACACCCATTAAATTTGATAGGAATAGCTGCTTTGGAAAGGCTGAAGATAGGATGTGTTGCAGAGACCTCTGAAATGAATCCGAAGGGAACAAGGTATATTCTGAAAATTATTTGCACTTGCACACAAAAATAGACCTCAATCTCTTTGCTTTCAAGCTTGTTTCTCACCATTGCCTTAACCTTTCCCTTTCTTTATCAGTTCTGTTCCTTCATTTATGCTAGTCTTTCTACTTGATTTTCCCTGTAAAGGATTTGGGATAAAAGACCTGTTGAAAGATACAATGCAACATTTTGTACAGCATTAAATACAGAATAATTCTGCCCATTATATTGACCCAAGGTAATTCAAATTTTAACCAATAAAGTGGGTAAAAGCTAGTTCTTCACAAACAAGTCAATACTGATTTCAAGGAGGCCCAGCCTGACTTATGAAAAACAGTTGTTTTGAAAGATGATATGACAGACATGTCATATGCAAGAAGAAAAGAGTAGTACACCAAAACAAACTGAATGTTGTAGCAAATTTGCAAATTACATAGACACACAAGTCAAAAAATTCCATTTATGCCAAGTCTGCTTCTCACTGAAGGGATCTTTACATTGCAAATTGTGTTTCATTAAATAGTGTGCTAAAACACTGCCACTGTTGCAAATCACAAATAAGGAAAAACACAAGTCTTTATAAAACACCTATTTTCTGCAGCTGTTAGTGTAAATGTATCTCTTCTTTGAACATGGGTCTAAGAATGCAACTATTTATTTACAGTAATAAGAAACCTGTCCATCAAACAGCCTCTTTGCACAAACTAATAAAACTTGCCTTTTACCTGAGGAACTTTTTGCACATGGAAACATTCAATTCAAAAATATGTGGTAGTAAATTTTCATAGAAGCAATTCTGCTCTTTTACAGATGTTGTATAGTATGTCGAATGTATAGCCTGTATTGGACCAGAGACTATTGTAGTATTCGACTTAAAGCATCCATAACTAGATTCCCTTCTTGAAAGCCAAGACCTAAACAGCATTTTTCGTGTGTGGATATTTAATTTTCTTTTAAAGCTCTATATCTGAAAACTAAAATACTGAGTGGATGCTTGTTTTGCAGTAATGTCTTTCCCAGCAGCTCGTGTTGTAGACTGTCTGCAGCACAAGTTTCCTTTCTTGAAAAATAGGGAGATATCGAGAAGAACAAATATGATGAAACCATAATGTTTCAGGGGAATCAGGGTTTTGCACAACTTACTGTACAGATATTTTTCTCTTCAATTCCAGGTGTTCTATCTTATATATAAGATAAGGCAGAGGTGGCAAACTGAATGCTTGCTAACTCTGGTTGTTGATGAGCTGGATTAGAAGGGTTGAGGACTACAAATCCTTAAATGACAAGCATGCTCCCTGACTTTCTGACATAAATAGTTCAATTAAAATTCTGTAGCAATGTCTTTCAGAAAAAATACCCACTTTAAAAAAGCAAAAAAGTAAAAAAAAAAAAAAAGAGAAATAAAATAAAAAATCCTATTATAGTTATCTCTAATTTCCCCAAATTTGACTGAGATGTCTGAAACACCGTCAGTCAATTTATTCTGCTATTCATTCAAAGGTGCTGAAAATATTTAAGTGGAACAGAATATCATAGAATATCCAAACCTGTAAGATAGCTTTCTTATTTGATCTAACCCTTGAAAATAGTACTCAGAGGTAATAATGTAAGAAATTGCCTTTAATTAGACCAAGGGCGAGTCTGGTTTAGTATGCTGTCGGTGGCAACAGGACAGCACATAAGCCTGACCATTTTCTGCAATCCAGAGTCTGTTGTTTGCATGATTTATTTATCCTGAGCATCTGTGTCCACAGTAGATAACCTAAGGCAATAATTTTTCATACGTATTTTGGTTTTGCAGCTCCCACATTATGTAAAGAGCTTACTGTGATTTTCCTGTATTTCGGTTAGGACAAGCACATGGCCTAAATATTAGAGAGCTTATTTAGAGTTAAAATGTAATTTGGACAGTGTATCACTGAGATATTTGCATATGAGCTGACCTAGGAGAAAAATACCTGGTTTTGTTTCCCACTAATATTCATTATGTTGTTTTGTTCAATGACTTAAGGTATGATATTTCTACCATTGGACACAAAGATTTTATTTAGCTCTGTGTTGACTAGAGGTCCGACTAAAGGGACTGTCTTCCTGAGCTGTATACTTAACAACAGGTTGTGTTCTCTTAAAAGAACTTACATATGATAACTGAACTTGTGCTTATACCTTCTGCTGCAAGCCATACATTTTATGGCCTATCACTATTTAACTCAACATTTTTTTAAAAAAAATCTTTCAAGTGCTATAGAAATAAAAAGATTTACTACTTATTTTTAATATGGCACAGGATTCCAAAGAGAAACAGGGAAGCTATGAAGACCCTTCTGATTTAAAGACACCATAAATAACCAGCTATTAATACCTTTTTAAAAGCAACCCACCATTCCCACTCCAAATCCTGTTACTTCAGTCCCTGCTAGTATCTGTGAAATCTGTTACCATCAAAAATGCTCTTCAAAGACCTTTTAGAAGTGGTTAGTCTTCAGACTTTGAACTTTGGTGTGGAGATACTGACACATACTGCCAGAAATGCAGCTATAGTCAACTTTTATTATAATAAAGAAGCCTTCAGTTTGGCAAATGGCACTGACATTTTTTTTGACTCTTAATGCGAAGGTTTCACTTTATAATAGTAATTAGTGTAATAACAGTAAAAGAGTTCTATATCAAGTCCCAGCACAGAACCTGTCCTCCAAATCAGTATTACTTAAACTCTGCTGGGGAGGGGTAGTGGATGAGCCTTTTCCCTTGAAGTTTTACCTTTACAGGTGAATGAAAATGTTACATATAACCTGTTTGCATTATTATGAAACTGCCACAAGTCATTAAGGACAGTAGAAAAAATAGAAATGTAGTCAGATTTCTAGAAACGAGTTAAAATCTTAGAAGTTCCTGGCTGTACTTTGGTAAAATAAACAGTGTGTTAATAAAATGCACTAAATAAATGCCTACGGGTTATTTTAAATTTGAAAATTAACACTGAATCAAAAGAAACTAGGTAATTTTTCATTCAACCTGGAAGGCTATTTACTTTCTGAACTGATACTTAAAATACTGTTATATGATGCCAAAAGGTAAATTATTTTGAGCTAGATTGAATTTAAATTTCATTGCATTTTTGTTTGAAATAGAGGATTCAACATTCATTTCATTCCCTTCAGTTTGAGGATCTTTCACTTTTAATAATTTTGTTGCCTAATGCCCTGATCTGTTTATTGCACTATAACTTAACTTGAACAATGCTGCTTCTATTCAAAATAAACAGATTTGGTATGTCTGTGAAACAGACTTATGTGTAGTAGGATGCTTTACCCTCTGTAAAAGCTCAGAGGTTTTCGAATGCTTAAGAAATGATAATGCAAGTGGATTTAGCATTTGTATATCTGCAGGCTCATGCTTATTCAGTTGTACCAAGGCAGCTTAAGCTAATATCTAATCTTCTTATGGAATAGTTCTCCCTATAACAACAGGATTGTGCATAACAAGCTCAAAAAAAATGTTTGGCTCCAACTGTTGTGCGAAACGAAGGAAGAAGGGAGGAGTTGCTTAGCTGTTTATTGTTTATAAATCTGTAATTACCATTATCCTTGCATATTCAGGACAACCCAAGAGTCATGCTGTGATGTTATGTACTCAGCTCTTAGGAACTAAGAAGTCATGAATAGATTATTAAAAAATGTCAACCTTGATGTTCTGCATTTATGCTACTATTAAAAGGGGAAAGAGGAAAAGGTGCAGAAAAATTAATTTGATATTCAACTTAGGTATATGGGAGTGGAATTTGGGTGGAATTCACTTCACCACATATTACAAGGCAAGACAAACAAAAAATTCTAGCAACCTTGTAATGAAAAATAGTGTTCATTACGTGGTTATGCATTTTTCATTTTTGACAAAAAGTATACTAGCTATTTTCAATTGATTATATTTATTAACTTTGGAGCAGATATCTATCTTAAACTCACACATTTTAGGAAGAATGAGGTTATTTAGCTGTATGTGGAGATTTGAGTTCATTTTGCTCAACCTTTTAAGTTATATTCTACTGGCAAAATTCCCTTAGGCTTCAAGGAAGGCAGAGGTCTTTTAGAAAGGAAATAAGAAGCCAAAGCAGCTAATAACATGAGTTACATGTTTTGCAAAAATCTACAAAGAGTCAAAGGCTGATGTAGGAAGGAAATGGTAGGAGGGGGATTGGTATGATTTGAGGGTTTGGGGGGGACAGTACAAAAGATTAAGTAAATCTCTTTCTTGCGCGTTTCATTGACCCCATCAGTGAGCTGAAATAAAACAATAGCCCAAGATGAATCTGCCTTCTGATCTACCTCCAAATATTGTCTTCGCTTTAACAAACAATGCAGCCAAAACTGTCCAAGGAGAAAAACAGTAAGATCAGCTCTTTCTACCCAGCTCCGGAAGAGGTTCATATCATCTCCTGAAGTTAAATGACCTAAACTTCTTCCCCTTGTTGCCTCATCTACAAAGAACATGTCAGCAATTTCTAAATCTATACTCATTTTTTCAGTGTCATGAAAAAATACCAAGTATTTTTACAGAATAATTTTAAAGTTGTAAAAGAATCAATTATCTGTACTTAAATAGAGAAATGAAGAAAGCGTGGTATGAATTTTGAGATTTTTATTACCTATACTACTATGGTAGGAAGTGATAGGCTTGCGGTAAAGTGATTGTTTTATTAATGAGAAATGTGTAATACAAGAAATTTGATGACTTTTCTGGTGTACTATAAGAAAGGAAAAGAAAGCTCATGTTATTTGTTAAATGGCTTACATGCTTTTTTCCCATATAGAAACATGAAAACTAAAATTAAGGAAATGGTTTCTGATTGTGCTAGAAATCAAAGAAATTTAGTTTGTGCTTGCTATAAAAATCCAAACTGACTTTAAAATTGAATGTTTTTTTTTTTTTTTTTTTTTTTTTTTTAGGACAAGAGGAGAAATATTTTGATATGACAGA
This sequence comes from Rhea pennata, assembly GCF_028389875.1. Lineage (NCBI taxonomy): Eukaryota > Metazoa > Chordata > Aves > Rheiformes > Rheidae > Rhea > Rhea pennata. Next base: position 18,419,601 of record NC_084663.1, read on the forward strand.
TTGAAATGTGCAGTGTAGAGACTTCTCAGTTTAGGGTACCTGCTCTGACAGATATTGACTGTACAAGTTATTTATTTTGTTGATTAAAAAGCATGTGTTGTATATGTGTTCATATCCTATTCATCATTTTTATTCAAATTAACATTATGTCTTGTACCTAATGTTTCTTTGACATAGTGAAAACATAAAAAGTAAGAAAAATAAAAGGAAGTTTCATGAAAGTAGACAGTTAACATAAATTTATTGTTCTCTTCATTTTTCTGCAAACTAATCAGACTTTATTTTGCCTATATAGTCACCTTAATTAGATAAAACACAATCAAAAAATACAGTGTGGACAGTATCTCCTTCACAATTATTACTTCATACCGACAATCTGATTTAGTAAAAGTACCTCTTTACTTTCCTTTAAAAAAGAATTTTGATGCACTAAGTTTACTCAAACTTGTTTTGTTTTGTTCATCACACAATGAGAAATAAGGGGTTTCTATAACAATTTTAGGAGGCTTCAGGTTAATGAATAAGATTTGGAATCATAGAAATAGTAATTTTTAGAAAAAAAATATGCTGACTATAGAAAAGCTATTTGCTGCTTATTTGACCTCTCGTTGGTGTAGTTTTGGAGTATCTATATATGTCAGCATCTTTTGTTCCTTTATTTCGGACACCCTTAATTATAATTTTATTCCCATCACCACATTAAAGGAAGAGGATAATAATAGATCCATTAGACTTCATCAAACTGGTGAATGAAGCTAGAAATTCTAAAGGATTATTTAAAAGATGCAGAAGTTTTATTTACAAGTATGACTTCTGGGATCTGTCATATACATTTTTAGGATGAGGGCTGTAACTAAAAACCAGCAGCAAATGGTTCTAATATGTTAAATATGAAAGTAAAATATGTCAGAGAGATTAAAATTGTAGTCAGATCTGCTGTATATTTGTCACTAAAAAAAACCCCATTAATTACTCCAGGCTATTATTAACTATCAACTGTTATTAATTATTAACTGTTATTAGCAGTTGATTTCATTTTATTCCTGTGAATTTACAGTTTGTATCTCAGATATCTGTTAGAAATTGTGGACAATGGCGTGAGCTCCATATATGTATTTAAATTCTTTTTTTTTTTTTTTTTTTTTATCTTGAGCTTTTAAAGTATCCAAACTCAAATCCTCAAATAGTCTGGTTCCTATTTACCATTAGATAGATGGGAATTGATCTTGCAAATAGGGCAATAGTTGCATAAATGTTTATGTGGATTTGGGTTGCTCATGTATTGCACACAAATACAGAGAAAAGGTGGGCAACATGTTGATCAAAGACTGATAGACTCATATTGTGAGAGAGATTAGAAGGGAGAAAACATGACACTGGCATAATTAATACATAGAAGGTATAATGTTCTTGCATGTTCCTTTACTAGTAATCCAAGGAAGAAAGAATGTTTAACAAAAATGACAGAAGGAAACAAGCTCAGGATGGATAAAATGATCTTTTTCTTTGACATCACATAATGAATCCATTCAGCTTATTGCAACAACGTACCAATGAGGCCAAAAGCTGGATAAATTTCAAAGTATGGTTATTTGTTTATATGGAAAAAGTGAACATGGTTGATTTTAGGCAAAATAAAAATAGAATTGCATGTATAAACCCTCATTAAATCATTTATAGAATAAGCCTACCCATAGCTTGTGATGGCTGTGGAGGGGCTACCATGTGGACATTTTATTCTGTACCTTTACATGCAAAATTTCCTCTTAGAACCTGACCATTATGAGCAGCATGGTGCTAGACTAGATGAATCACTGAGCTTATCTCATGTAGTAACTTGCTTCTTGTATTGCAAATATGTGACTGATGTTTCCAGTTTTCATGAGATGCTTTATAGGATTATTGGGAGGTAATAGGATGACTTAGTGAGGAATCTATAGAGGTGACAGAGCTCCTGATTTAAATTTCTTCTCATCTCTTGGTGTTAACCGAATATGTGTGACATACATCTGAAAATGTAAGTGTCAGAAGAAAGAAGCAGATGTCAAATTATTGTTGGAGTTCTAGAAAGTTTAGTTCTTGGAACCTTTTGAAACTTTCCAGAGTTTGATTCAAATTAGCACAGTTGCAAATTCTATCTGTACTTTTATGCTGTTCTCTATTATTTTGCCAAAGATCTGATTTATTTTTCCCCCCTTTCTTTCTTTTTTTTTTTTTTTTTGATATAAGGCATGAATCCAAAGATCATTTCAGGGATGAGATATATATGTTTTACTGTTTTGTAGACGTCTACATTTTCTAGATTTTTCCCCCACAAATTCGATCATACTGACCTTTTGTTCCTATTCACTTTAACTATATGTATGCTGCACTTCTTAGCAGTGCATCAGAGATACAAGTCTTTGGACCCAACAGTATACTATCTCAAAAGCTTGTATAATCTCACCTTATTGTTAGCCTAGTGTAAAGATTCTTCTGGTATAATTTTGCATTTCAGCAAGGTTAATTCTAGTCTTTCATTAAAAGTGCCATTGTGATCTAAGCTTCTAATGGAGATTTAGAAGTATTTCATCACCTACATATTTTCAGGGCCATAGTTATTAGGCCAGAAGTGTTAGTTTCTTACATAGGCAAGAAGAACTCTTTGAACAATTACGATAATTAAAATAGGGCTGAGTATTCTAAATTTGAACTACATAATGTTTGCATTATATGTTTAGAAATCTATCTCAAAATGAGATTTTTTTCCCCCTCTTTTTCTGGAGGAGAAAGGTTGCTAAAGAAACTTTCTTAATATAAAAGTTCGCTTGACTAATCTTAAACCTACCAAACATCAGGGAATACCTACAGGACATCCAAATGGAGAAATGCTGAAAAGCTTGGAGTGTTTAGAATAGCAAAGACATGAGAGGATGCAACATTTGTGAACATAATAGAGAAACGATGACAACATTTGGAATCCATGTGTCTAGGCCAATATGTAAAGTGAACTTTTTGTGTAACAGGTTTATTTTCCCGAGAAACAACATAATTTAGTGGGTGGAACAAGTGCCCAAAACAGACTCCATAGCCATGACAGCCTTCTTAGACTTAGATTTGTTTATTTATTTTTTTAATTTCTGTCAAGCGGATGTGGTTCCTCTTGGCATCAGATTGTCTTGGGAGGGAAGGAGGGAATGTGGAGGATGTGGCTGCCTGGAGTGTGAAGTCACAGATCTGGGCAGGCGGGACGATAAGCCTGAGAGAGAAGCCTTTGCTCCCACCCTTTCTAAGGCGTGTGTTGCACGTAAGGCACATAACTGCGTGTATTGCACTAAGTAGTGTAAGCTGCTTCTCACTCTTGCTCTAGCCCCTGGGTTCTGTGCTATGAAAACTGCAGCAAATCCTCAGAAAAGAGGATCCAATTAACTCTTCAGGAAAGGTTGTGAGAAACCTGATCACTGCTCTGTTTATGCCATGATCCAAATTGGCTGTAACTTCAGAGTCTTATTAGAAATAATGTCCTTGATGGACAGAAACATTGGTAGTTATGCTTTCTTTCCACATACTCACTAAAGCCTACAGAGAAGGAATGCATAAAATAGAAAAAAAGGCCAAGTATTTGTTCAGAGAGGAATGTTGTTCACTTTACATGTGTACAGCACATGTAATTCAACAATTGGTGTATTTAATGGAGGGATTTGCCCTCTTCCTTGTTGTCAATAGAAGGATTCCTGGGTAACTTCAAAGGAACTTTAACTTACTCTGGAGATTATAGTACATTTCCAAGAGGAGAAGTCAGGAACATTCTGTGTTAAAACATGCAAAATTTATGGTAGTTTAAATATAGTAGAAAACATTCAACTGTGAGGTTTCTTTCCGCATGATGAAGAATCTCTGTGTAAAAGCTGTTGAATTACTTGACTGCCCTCATCAGACAGTGCTCCATTTCTTTATTTACAAAAAAAAGTCACAGATCACCATCTCTTGGAGCCTTGAAGTGTCTGGCTGTGTTCTGTCAATTAGGTTGTTTCCTGTTATCATTGGTATCATGAGAGATAAAATCACTTTTCTTGTTGCTTTCTCTTAACATTAACTTTGTAAAGAGGATATGAGTCTATTTTATGTACAATTTGGGTAGAGTTGTGCTGAATTATGCTTGCTGGTTATACAGCAAAATGACACATTAGTAGTCAGCATACATTATGTTAGCAAGCTGATCTATTCATAGGATTTGAGCTAAAGATCGCTTAGCTCTTCAGGCAGGCTTTAATAACTTCAGAAGCTTACAAGGGATCTATGAATCTATTATTTCAGGGTTTATGAAACTGGATTATTCAAGGATTATTGGTTGTCTGTGGTTACTTGTAATTAGCCACCTGATTTTTACTTTTTCTGTCTCTAGGGAAGGGAACATGCCCATATGAATACAGTACTGGTTTGAGACTGAAGAGCCCTAAGCTTAGCACTGTAATTTGTATGCTGAGTGTCCTTTAAAAGGCACTTGACCTTTCTGTGCCTAAGTTTTTCGGTTGATACTAATGGAGATTACAATACTAACCTTCTTTGTAAAACACTTCGTGAGCACTGATAAAAGCACTACATAAGAGTATCTTTCCCATGATGTCCAGTCATGAGAGTGGGAGAAGCAGTGAAATAAAGCAGAGAAAATAAATACCATGATATGGTCACTACATACATAATTACTCTTGCAATATGACATGAAAAGGAAAGTCACATAAATGTCAATGTGACCAACCTGATTTAAGTGGAGCTTTAATGTCAAAAATCTTAGTAGCTGCTCATCTGAGCTTATTTATGCATTCATCACTGTAGTATATATGTCATAAATATTGTGATCAAATCAGCATTAATCATAAATGTTAGAAGAATCAAGCATGTATACACCAGCACTGATGCTCTTAAATGGTGTGTATTTACAGTTTCATCAAACTGTCAGCTCACTGCTGTAGTGCCTGGGCTTTGGAGAAGCCACGTAGTCTGGTGATTCTCTCTAAGAAAGTTTTAGGTGGGAATACCTCTGGTCAAGGGAGATGGTAATCAGATAGGGAAATGGGGAAAATTATATATTTATACTGCCTAGATTGAGGTACAGCAGAGCCTGCTTACCTATTATTTGCTTTAGGGCTGTCCTTAACCTAAGGCATTGCCACTTTTTGTCTGCATAAGCTATAAAAGCACAAGAAGCTACCTAAGATCTTCTGAGGAATGTAAACTTGACTGACTGTTGGAAACTATTTAATTATGGGTTTAGAATTAAAGCACAGCCGTTTAAACAGGTGTACAACTCCAAACCATGGATCCCATTATTTACCCTTTTCAGGGAAACAGGCTGCCAGCTTTCCAAACTGTGAAATCATATCCTTTCCTTAAACCATTCAACATTTGCCTATCATTTTTAATATAATCCCTTCCTTTCTTCCTCATGGCATTAATCCCCTTTGGCCAGTTGAGCCTTTTTTTTTCTCAGTGTCTAAGCAGAATTTAGTAAACCCAATAGATTACACAATGATAATATGCAGCCTATTATTTATAATGTTTTCAGGATGGATCTTCAGCACTTGCTACCTATATCTGTTTTCTTTCCTAGTTTAATGATGTAATCACCATTATAGTTATTAGCTTTTAATTTTATTAAGAAAAAAAGAAAAGAAAGTATAACCATAAAGAGGATTGAAGACAATCCTCTCAAACTGACAGGTTCAAAAAGATTAGACTTAGAAAATTTAACTGGGAATTGCTGATCTAGTTCTGTTTGAAAGCCTAAGACGACTTCTTTCAGATACTTCCCAAATATTTTTCAAGTGATGCAGTAATCACCTCTCCTGGATCCTTAACCAACCAGTAGACAGAATGAATATTGAATGAGAGAAATATTTTCGGTTCACTAAACGCTTCAGAATAAGCTAGTCCTTTGCCTTTACATTATGCTTCCACACACATCCTGAGTTTAGCTTTATTTATAAAGTTATTTATTATCTATCTATCTATCTGTCTAATATTTCTTTCTTTATCTGTCTAATCTGTGTTGCTAAAGGTACAGGTAAAGATATGTAGAAATATTCCTTCTCCAAATATGTTTTGGGCTGTTATGAAATAGTCTATAATATGAATTTTATTTCATATTAGGTACTGAAAAATTCTTTTTAAAAGAATTTATTTCCAGATGTTTTATAATTCAGCTATAAGATTACAGATGGGAAAATAAATTCTTAGAGAACTAGCAGGAAATAATGTTATTTAGCACAAAGAATCACAGTCACAACAAACTATATACATTGTTTAAATAGATTTTTAAGGTAGGGGAGGGAAATGGCAGTGTAGTAGTTTTTCCAGTTTCTTTCAGGATATAATTTCAGAAGTTGATTTTGATTTATGACTCCTACAAAGCTTGAAACTTGACTTCCTAGAAACTGCTCCTCTCAGGCAATCCAGTTAGCAGCTCTCTAAATGGAACTAGTAGCTGGGTGTGTTTCACTGAGGGCTGTTAAAAACTCAAGATTCTGGATGCTAGATTAGCATCCTTTTCTCTAAGGCTACCAGATAGCCATCCTGGATTTTCAGTAATTGGCTAGATTTTATACATGTTGTTAAAGAAGAGTTCAGTTACATTTGTCTTGACAAATGAATTAGTTATATTATGTTTTGAACATAATATGTTCATTTTTAGTACAAAAATATGAGGCTATAGAATCTGTAACTACTATTTTAACAAATCCATTTTCAAAAAAGAATAAATCTATACTCATACTATGAGATAGATAGAAATAAACATAGCAGAATGTTTGGATGAAACATTAAAGTGAATAACGATTTTGCTCACCAATCCCGCTAAGTGCCTTCACCTTATAATTAGTGACATGTAAGATGATAAGAGACTCAGCATCCTACTGGATCAAGCTATTAATGTTATTTATCTCTATTATCTCACTATTCATTAATTTCACATCAAACTTTGAGACTGTCACTTTTAGGAAGCTGATCCATACAGGATAGTGAAGAGGATTTCAGTGCTACTTATTGTTACATCTTTCCTGGTCTTTACAAGATTAGACAATGTCTTGTGAATTCATTTAAATGTTGATTACACTGTCATTATGTGTGCTCTGGGCTTTTTGCAGGAGAAGAATGAGATGATCAAGTTGGTATACTGTGAATAGACTTAAAAAGATTGCAAGATGGCACTTTTATTGGAGAAGGAGATTTCGTTTAAAAATATACTGTCAAAATGTGTTTTTCTTAAATGCTGAACTGATGATTCCTTTTATTTTGCTTTTGTTTCCTGAATGTGTCATTTAGAAAATTAACAAAGATCTACTGTTTGTTAGAACTGTGGTTTGTCTGACAGCGAGTACTGAAGGCGTTTCAGTGATTTTTATCTTCCGTGATTTTTTCTTTCTTTTTTATTTGATATTTCTGTATTTTGACTGTCAAACTTTTATAAAGCATCATTTTCTTTTTATGAAAAGAGACTAGGAATTCAGTGAGTATCACAATCTGTAAAAGCAATTTGAACTAGATGAAAAGCTGCTCACTAATTAAAAAACAAAACAAAGCAAAAAACAAAAAAACCCTTAGCATCAAGTTTCTAGTCCAGTTGAGTCCAGTCAACGGTCATTTCTCTGGCAGTTGTTCCATGTTTACAAATATGACATGGTGTCTTGTAGCCATGCTGTTGTAGGACAAAAAAAGGTGCTCTGACAGCAGCCTTAGTAGTGCTTGATTACCATGCAGATGAGGAAAGAACCTTTTCATAGACCATATGTTTCCTTCAAGATGGGGATGTACATCTTTAAGAAACCAAGGTAACGAATACTAATTATTCAATGTACCTATTTGTAAAACAGGTAAAAAGGGGGGAAAATGGATCAGCTGGCTTCTGCTTGTTACAGCTTCAGAAAAAAATAATGCCCAAGACTTTTCCTAACCCCTAACTCATTGCATATTTTAGAAAGGATAGAAGTAGTTGGAGGTATTAAGACAGGACTTTATGTGTTAGTTTCTGATCTGTGTTTACTAGACATCTGGAGTAATTCCCTGGAGTCTGTGGCTTAGTTAGAATTTACAGAGGTGTAAGAACAGAATTTGAGTTGAGAATTTTTATGTTCAAACCTTCTTAGCTCCTGCTCCTTTCTCCATCTCTCTCAAATCTGCATGTTTTTCAACTGCTAGGACTTGTGAATTGCTTGGGAAAAGGAGGTTGGTGTTTAAAGAGTTAAATATACATATTATTACCAACTAAATAGCTGTGTTTAGAGACTGGTGCTTTGGCTAAACGTGGAAACTAATTTGGACATGAATTATGTTATGAAGACAATTAAGCTAATGTGAAAGGAGAAAGATCAAACAAACGAACCCTCTCAAACCCTGGGTTTAGATATACTTTCACTATATTCTCCTTTTAGAGGATAGATATAGAGTAATCATCTAATAACAACCTCCTATGAGATAGGAAGTAAAGAACAGCAGATCAGTCAGCTGTAAAGTTTCAGAAAGTGAATGCTTATGGCTCAGTAGTTCTTAGAGTTCATGTTTTACTCCCTGAGGCTCTGACATGGACACAGAATGATTTAGATAAGGGGTTGAAATGCTACATCCAAATGCAGGGAGAGGAGTAGCAGGGAAGGCCTGGCCTCTGCTGCAGTTGAGAGTGGGATGAGTTTGGAACATTGCCTGAGGGCCAAATTACAGCATCACCTGTGTGTGCCCTGTGTCAGCGATGGGTCTGAGTCAAGGGACCCACCAGCCCAAAGAGCATCCTTGTCTGATGGAACAGCTGAAGCTGTTGCACTTGATTATTGGGATTTTGACCCTGACTTTGCTCTCACTTTAAATAAGCTATCATGACAAACTAGGAATGCTTAAGATGAGAACTATGATCCTCATAGACAGATGCCTCTCTTAACTGTATGTAAAAAACAGATGGAGATAATAATTCCTGGTTATGTGAGTATCTTTAGTCAAAAATAGTGAGAAAAGAGCTTGGTGCATTAAGTATGGGTCTCTTATAAAAATCTTGCCACAAGGAATTATTAGGGGTTACATATTTTAAGAAAACTGGGCAAGTATTTCACTCTTCAGCAGCTTTTTAAGCATCAGGCAAGTTAGAAGTTTTGGCTGGACCTGAGGTTTATTAGGAAATTCCTGCTTTTGCATAATGAGACATATTTTAGGTATATTTCATAAAGTAAAATGATAGCTTTAAAATGATGTGTTCTGAATAAACTATAATTAACATCATAGATGTTAGTAGAAATAAGGGGGCAGGTTTAGCTCAGTTGGTTAGAGCGTGGTGCTCATAATGCCAAGGTCATGGGTTTAATCCCCATATGGGCTATGCTGAGGGTTGGACTAGATGATCTCCAGAGGTCCCTTCCAACCTTACCATTCTGTGATTTTGGGGTTAGATTTAACTCAGTTCGTTAGAGCGTGGTGCTCATAATGCCAAGGTCATGGGTTCGATCCCCATATGGGCCACTCATTTGAGGGTTGGACAAGATGACCTCCAGAGGTCCCTTCCAACCTTACCAATTCTATGATTCTATGATGGGGCAGGTTTAGTTCTATTGGTTAGAGTGTGGTGCTGCCAAAGTCATGGGTTCAATCCCCGTATGAGCTATGCTGAGGGTTGGACTAGATGATCTCCAGAGGTCCCTTCCAACCTTACCATTCTATGATTCTATGATTTCAAGGTCTAAAGAATCATATTTCAGTTAGAGCCTAAGGTAGCTTCATTATAATTCTAGCATTTTAGAAGACTCACCTGCTTCAGTGACAGCAAAAAGAAGTACTAGGTTATACTGTAGAAATAACTAAAACTATCTTTTAATCTCAATTTGAGATACAGTTTCATTCCAGTCTTTTCAATAAAGTCTAGAATCAGATACCTCTTTAACTCCTATGCTTTCTGAAGCTGACTTCTGATTATCTCTTAGTGATGGAAATTAATCTTATCATTATATGTAAATCTGTAAAAGTTTGCTTTTAGTTTGCTTGTTTGGTTTTTATTGTTATCTGGTAATTTGAGGAGCAACAGTTGTACCTTAGAATGTATCTACTAGTCTTCAAAGGATCAAGGACTATACTTTCTGGTGCTTTACAAGCTGGTAACTTCTATTTAGGGAACAATGGGCTTAAGTATATCAAAATGAGCAGCATTTAAACACAGTGACTGTGTTTGTTGGCTATTTATTTCCCTTTTGAAAAGGTGATGAACCCCTGCTTAGGTCATGAGTCATAGCACCATATACTGCCTGAAATTCACAGATTGTAAGGAGGAATCTGGGATGGTGTCCCACATCACAGCCAATGTATATGTCTCTCTCTGGTGACCTCTGAAGGAACCAAGAAAACTAGCTCTTAGCCTGCTAAAGTAGCTGCAGTTATGTCTCAACTAAGTGTTTTGCTTGAGGAAAAAGCCCTATGGCAAAGAAAGGATTAATAGTCTGCTCTCTTGACCATTTTACTGCTAGTTTGGAAAATAATTTTTAATGGGTGTTTACCAGACATCCTACTCTTTCTGATATAATTGGATTTCAGTATATGATATGGAATATGTCATCTGTATGATCATTTCACATTCTACTACTTTCTTTCATATAATGAGAACTTTTCAGCCATGACCTTTCATCAGAGGAAACCTAATCACTTAAAGAATATTCTTTGAATTCTAGAAAAAAACCTACCATGAATGTGCATGCTGAAGAATAATTCGATACTCTAGGCAAAGGAAGCAGAGAGCAGGGCACTTATGGAGCTAAGTTGTGACTAATCATTAGAATTATTCTGTAAATGTATAGGAAATAAAATGCTTTGTACTGTACTGAAATACTCAAGCAGTGGAATATTAATCTAACAAATTAAAATTAGATTAGATCTTTGAGGGAGACAGTAAAACCATCCTTGTGTCTAAATAAAATAATTTAATTACTCCTAAAAAAAGGGGGTAAAGAGAGGTAACTAGTGATGTGACTTATCTCATGTTTGTTTGCAGAGTATTTACTAGCAGTAACACTTTCATGCGTTAGGTTGGTCTGTCCTCTGATGATCCTCAGAATGTTAAATTTAATTGGAACGTAACTGTTTTTGTTTTTTTTTTTTTTTTTTTTGTTAAACTAATCTTTTCAGATAAGCTTACTCTTTTCTTGCTCTGCATTGTGAGCCTCCTCACATCTTTCTAAGCAATAAGCAAGGAATTAGCAGGCCCAGCTTCTAAAGATTGAAAGGAAAAAAGAAATCGTGTTAGAAAAAAAACTTAATAAAAATCGAATGGTGAGAGTATGAAAGTTTAGGTGACTAATCCTATCAGTATGTATAATGGCACTAATAATAGAAAAATATTCAGATTTCAATCAGTTTTTGTATGTATCCCCTTTCCTTGAGATATGGATTGTTTGTCCTGTAATTAGAGGGCTGAATGAATTTCTGTATAGGAAACTTCCTTAGAAATGAGATGGTCTCCAAGATATAATGCAAAACTGTCCATTAATCTTCATTTTTTTACTAAAGATCTGAAAGGTCAAGATTCATCCCACCTAACTGAATAGTTAACTGAGCTTCTTAAGGTGGAAATGCTGTCATGCAAAACTCACTGATCTCTCTATTAAATAAAACCCATCTCTCTCCACTGACTTCTGGGAAAATCTAAGGGAACTAAACGTCTAATTTAAGTTTCAGTTAAGTATTCAAAATCAGAGATTTATGTTTGAAGTCTTTTTGAAACTCAATAGTTCTCAGCAGAATAATATTTTTTTCTCTTAAATGAAGATTCAGACTGAGTTTTTGTTAGCTGTAGTAGATGTCAGTAGTCACTGTTCTCAACTATGATCAGAATTTTGTCATAGTGGAGACTCTTTTAGGTCTGCTACATATATAGCCAGTGTTTTATGAGAGTAGTGCATTAATTTAAAGAAATCCAAATATTTCTTACTAATGCACTGATTGTTTTGTTCTATGTGGGGTATTTGGAAAAGCAAGTAAATCAGAGATTGAGGAGCAACTGGCTTAATTATTTAGGATCAGCAGTGCTGGAACTGCAGAAGTGGCAAAAGAAGCAGAAGGGGAGAAAGTTGACCCAAATTTAGTCTTTAGAGAACATCTGTCAAGTCTGAAATTTTATATTTTTCCTCTACTTTTTAGAAAATACCTTCCTTTTTCGTAGATGTAAGGCCAGAAGGGATTATTACCGCGTTTAATCTCTTCTCAGTTAAGTAGGCCGTAGAACTCCACCAGATTGTCTGTGTACTGAACATGGTGTTTGTTTGTCTTATTATCCTTAAAATACTTTGCTGAAACCTGATATTAGTAATCTGTCCAGCATGTCTTTAAGTGATGAATTTTTTCTGACCCTGAATTTAACCGTGATTTTATTTTATTATTTGTATATGCCTGCTTAAGGGATTAGGATAAACAAGGACAACAAATTTTTTTTAAATATATATTATCTCAATTTCTTGCAGATATTGGACAATAATACAAATACATTAGGAGTTAAGGATGCATGACCTTCTGATCAAAAATGTTGAAAGTATTTTTGATTTGGTTTAAAAGGAATTATTCTAAATATTGCAATAATATACATTACCCTAGAGATGTAATCAAAGTAATCCAAAATCTTTTGAAAATTTTCATATAAAGTCCTATCTGAATATGACTGTAGTTTTCAAAGGTCTCTTTTTCTCTTAAGCAAAATGTAATATTTTAAAAAATATATATAATAAGCTTTCTGAACTCCGTTCATGGCATGAAGAATATCTGATGTAGAATAAAGAAAAATATAGCTGCACCAAAGAGTTAGTGGGAGACAGGACAAAAATAATTAATTGACAGAGAATAACTTATTTAAAAATTATATTTGAATTTTGCAGTACAAGGAATGTTACCAACTATTTTAATGAAGTAGATTCATATTGTCTCCAAAAATGTTCCAACAAATGAGATCTGCCCTTTTGTTGGAACTGTTTTTTTTTGTGGGAGTTTTACTAATACTACCTTTTGGACATGGACAATACTAATAATACGTAAGCAGGAAGAGAAGATGCTCAGGTACAGTAATTATGCTAACTACATATTCAGAATATAAAAGTGTTAGGAAAATACTGCTTCACTTAAAACGACTTAAGAAACAGGGTGGAGAATAAGGTAATGCAGACATTTAAAAACTCTCCACCATCTGTCTCTGACTGTAGTAGAGCCTGTTTCTCCTAATTAATCCGTGACCTTCTGCATTGCAGAAGCCTTGGCAGCTGGGAAGAACAAAGAAGAACATTGAATCACCCTTCTGGACAGCGTATCAAGGTGCTATTGCCATAGTATGAAATGCATAGGCTGGGGGGGGGGGGGAACCAAAAAAACCCCCAAATTCCAACTTTCTGACACATCAAAACTTTCAAATCTGAAAGTTTTTTGAATATCCACAGCTGAATCCTCTGCACTGTGCAGAGTGGTGATAAGGAAAGTACTGTTCAAATTTACTAGGATTTTGCAGCCATCTTACACAAATGGAAATGACTGAAAAAATGAGCAATCAGACCAAAATGGTCTATTTATGGTTTGAAGTTTTCTTGAATCCCAGTAGTTCTGATAGTCGTTCGAAAAAGGTAAATATATTAGTTTGGATACAAACCAAATCTAGTGCTCCCGCATGTTTCATTGACAGGTATTACTGGACAAGCCATAGACAGAAATTAGGAGAACAAAATAGAACAGAAATAAAAGGGTGTTTAGAACAGAAATAAAAGGATGTTTAACAGGACGTTTTTGTTCTCTGTAGATCTATTACCAGATGGAAGATACTGTAAATGCCTGTGTGTTATTGTGTGTCTGACTGACTCCTTGTTGAGGCCAAACCAGGAACAACCTTTTGCCACGCTGAGGGTTGGTTAATGTAACTCAAGGCTCCTTCCTTGGAGTAGAGTATTGTAGAATAGTTGGTTGTTTGTTCACAGTATTGGTTAGTGCACACTTTATATTAGAAGGCAAGAGGTTGGCCTTAAAATGGTATGTATTTTCTGTAGATTTACGGCATGACAGCCAGAAGCAGTGTCATCCATGGCTTGGATGCTGATGTCAAATATTTTGGAAAAAAAATGCATTGAATCTCCAGGACTTGTCAAAAAAGATTCTGTCTTTTACTTAGTATTTTATTTCCCATTCTAATTCTCTGCACATGTACCGTGCTGATATTGAACAGCTAGGAACCTGTTGTTCAGTGTTTTGATATAGCAAACACTTTCCTGTGCGTCCAGAATCTAGGTTTCCAATTGCAATCAGCTACTTATATGGTAGCATCAACATAAAACTCCTCTCTTTACCCCATCCTGCTGTGTAATTCTGGAAGTAAGCATCACTTCCACAGCTGTGTGACCGTTCTATCATGTGGAAGTATAAAATGGCTAGCATTTAATTTTAATAGGAGGTTTCTGGAGCAATATGAAACAATCTATCCTATGTATAATATATCCAATATCTCCATGAAATTGAAGCATCAAGGTAATACTTGTAAAAAAAATAGGCAAGTGTTTTCTTTAGATGGAAAAGATTGATTTTTAGAAAATTATTTTTGATTGGAAGAAAAAGGACACTATTCAAAAGGGTTTTTTCCCAAACTACACTTGACAAGCTGCATAGATGGTAAGGATTTTGAAAAAATATCTAATATCAAAGCCTTTTTAGTCAGAAGATGCCTCTGTGGGGGAAGGGAGGAGAAAAGCGGGTATAAATATTTCCAAGATATAATAACAAGAGGCTTATTAAAGGAGCACTGATCTGAGGTAGCTTTTGTAATAAATTGGAAGAAACAGCCATATGTTAGAGTGACATGATCCTTAAGCTTTGTTTTTTATTGTATATGTATGCATGCATACATGCACAGGTGTGCGTGAGGAAAAAAACACTTTTTTTGGAAATATGGTTTTAAAACTTCTGGAAAAAATGTTTAGGCAGTTCAGAATTTTGTGTTCTTATTATATTCCTAGTCATATATTTTGAGTATGAAGTCACTGAAAAGTAGTGGCTATGTGGGCATCTCTTAAGCATCTTCTGTGATAAATATGTTTGACAATTGCCTATTATATGAATCATTTGGAAAGGTACATTGGCTTGGCATGTATTTTCCTACTCTGAGTAGCTATCTCAGTATGAAATAATACTGGCTACTGCCCTTAGCAGATATATAATTGTCAAATTCAAAAGAAATTTCCAAAAACATAAAAATTCAGTTAAGATTAGCATTCAGGTAGAGCTCAAATAATCACTCAAATTCTTCCTTCAGAAGTGATCAACTTAATTCCATATCCAGTGTGACTACTTAAAGATGGAAGACTACTTGTTTTTGAAGATGCTTGGGAAAGAAGGGATCTCTAAACTACCATGAATACTGTGAAGATAGAGAAATTATAATTAGTGTGTATATAGAAAGTGTATATCTGTATAAATGTAGGTCAGGAGTACACTTTCAAAGTAGATTTCCCAGTCCTTATTTACTGTGCCTGTTCGCACCGTAGAGTGGTCTTGGAGCTTGGGAACTGGATTCCCTTCAAAAAGGAATCAGAAGATGTGGGACCAAACAAAGCTGGCCAGGAATGTATGTGTTTCAGAGATGTTTAGTGTAGATCAGGTATTCATCTGCTAGAAGATAGCAGATGACCTACAGGTCTTCTTCTGTTGGACCATCCTGATGTAGACACAAACAAAGGCTTCTATTCAGAACTCACTTTTTTGAGGAAAGAGAGAGTACAACAAGCACGACCTCAGTTTATGGTCTTTTGTGTATTACTGCCTTATTCTACAAAGTGGTAGTCTTGTGAGAGTGGGAGCTTATACAGTCTCTACCATAGTATGCAGTAATATGTCTTTCTCCTTGTGTAATGTCACTCTGCCAAATCTATCAAGATTTAGGTCAAATGTAGTGCTTGGATGATGCTTGGTAAGCTCCAATGCTTCTGGGAGCGAATTGCAGGTTGTATTTGTCACAGATGCTACTGCAGCTTGTAAACATAGCTTGCAAAGTTTTCTTAGTCTGCGAATGCCAGTCACGTTAGTATTTCAGCTAAAGGAGTGTGTGGCTCCTTTGGGCTAACTACCTGAGAGTCTATGCAGAGCCTTGGGATAGTTTTACACTTGCACTGAACTGCAGGCAGGTGTTAGTGCTTTGAGCTGGCTGGTTTAATGCTAGCTTAGGTACACCTTCATAATCTGCAGTCATACTTCTGCTCTGGAGGGCAGATAATATTCTGATATTCTCAGGACTTGCTGGAGGCAAGGCAAGAAATGAATGTTAGAGACTCTCAGAGTTCAATGACGGTACTGGCTCTTTCTAAAATTTCCTTTTTCCAGTTCCCCCAAATGTAGAGATATGACTGTACTGCCAAATAGTACAGAAAGCATTTTCTGGAGCTGAGGTCAAATGAAATAGGCTGGCCAAACTCACACTATATAGCACATGGCTCTGGGTCTCCTCAGGACCACATTTTATTTATGTTTGAGTTTTGTGAATATTCTGTTTACCAATGACAATCTTACCTGCTTTGTTAGAATGAGATGTGGGGACAGGTTTAAGAAATACAGCTATTAATGGCTCACTGCCAAACTAGGAATATCAAGACTATTTATACTCCTTCTATTTTACCATTTACACTTCTCAAGATCTTTATGAAAGAGCAATATTTAAAATTTTGAAATATGTTTTAAAGGAAAAAAATTCTCCCCTTCTACCCTGCGTCAAATGTTGCTAATTTTGCTATCATCTCATTCTACAGATGAAATTTTACATCAGTGAAGGTTATAATTTTAAATGTATTCCATGAATTACTGATTTCTACAGAAAATATAAAATTATAGCATTAACAATAGGAAATCTAGCCTAAGATTTTTAATTTCTTGAATATTTTCTATTTATATTTTTATATGTTCTTACATATTTATGGATACACATCTGTAAGACTATCTTACTCTTGCACTCAGAGTGCAGGATCTGTTTCATCTCTTTTCAGAAAAGATTTTGTATATACCATAGTCTCATGATAAATAGAAGGAGAAGAAATAAATACAAAACTAATACTTGGACAAAAACAATTGCTAGTCTCTTCAAGTATTGTTCTTTCCATTCTCTTCAGCAAGTTTCAATTTATCTTGCACAAAGGACTTCTGTAGCATTTTAAAATACTACTGTGCTGCTGATTTTCTGACTAGATACTGGCTCTGAATAATAAAATGTTTAGAACAATTCCAGATCTTAAAATGTTAACTTGCTCTCCAAAACACTTGCCATCTTCAGAAGGTAAATTATATCGTATAGGAACTGTGAAATTCTGGTTGTTCAGCAGCAGTACTTACAGTTCTGTTTGTTCACTGCTGTCTAAATACCATGCACTCAATTTGCAGTACTTTACTATTCTGCAGTGACAACGCTGCATACAGGATGTGCACTCTATGGTACAAAAATTAGCCTGGACAGACATATCAGTTAACAGTCTTTAAAGAAACCTCCAAAATCCAAATTCTCAGTTTGCTCGGGAATACTGTGTGAAGTTTCAGACTTATATATGTGATTTTCAACTTGTTCCTGCTTTCTGAAGGGCTGCATCTTGTATCACAATTGAAATTATTGTCTCCTGATCTGAGCCAGGAAGATTTCAACACAAAAATACCTTAAATCCACTTATTGAATCTGTATTTTTACTTTCATCTTTTTCTTTATAGAGATTGGAAAACTCTATTTACTGTTTAAATACTGTTTCTCCCCCACAGTTACTCGCTATAATCAATTATAGTTTTGAATTTAGCAAATGTATATCTATTCATTTCCTTGTGAAATACACATTAAGAAGGCTGTATAACAGATGATACTATTTTGAAGTATAGAAAAGTCTCATCAGAACAGTCAAGGTTAGAAGAGACCTTTAGAGATCATCTAGTCCAACCCACTTGCCCAAGCAGGGTCACCTAGAGCAGGTTATTCAGGACAGCTTTTGAATAGCTCCAAGAATGGGGAACCCAAAACCTCTGGGACAAACTGTCAGGGCAGAAGAGTTTTCCTTATGTTCAGTTGTTACTCGATAGAAGATTTATTTCTTAAAATGTTTTAATTTGCATGTAAGCACTTTACATTATTTCATTTCTATTTTCAATAGAAAACTAGAGTTGGTTATCAAGAACAAAACAAACTCCCTCCATAATAATGTTGTAGAAGTTATTTCTAATATGAATGTGTGTAGGCTAAACAAAATAGGAGTGATTAAAAAGGATCAAAAATGAAAATAAGGTTCAGCTAAAGTGGGTATATGGTATCTAGTAGCCATAAAACTGTCAAAAGTATCTTTTTATTATGACAGACAATCTGACCCAATGAACAGTGATTTTTTTTTGTCTTTGGCCCCCTAGTTGACCTTAAGTAAAAAGCATCATCCTTTTATGCCTGAATGTTCTCACTCTGAAATAGGTACCATCATAATAACAATTTTTGCATACAATTTTGTATCTACTTGTAACTGCTACTTTTTTTTTAATTCTCTCTCAGATAGTATACTATTGACAATGATTGATCTCAGTGGATGTAGCCTTTTTCACAGAAGTGATAGGACAGGGAAATATGAATGTAAGTTATAGGACAAAGAGATTCACTGGGATACTTTGGAAATATTGCAATGCTCAGAAGCACAAATACCTAAAATAAACAGACAGGCATGATCACAGAAAATAAGCTGCTTCCAAGTTAGCATTTAATTTAGGAGCATGATACCTGAACATTCTCCTAAAACCATCTCTTTGAAGCTGCAGTCTCCAAAATCAGGCAACAATTTTTTTTAAAAAAAATTTTATCTTGTATTTATTGTTCAATATTTATTTTAGAACAGAAGAAGATAATATAGTGACATTTAAATTCTAAAATAGACACAACCTGTATTACAATTTGGAGTTGGCATTTTTATCCATTAGCAAGTGCTTTGTAGTACATCATTTAGTCAAAATGATTCCGTATCTTGTCTTTGTGATACCTCTGTTTTTCCTGCTAACACATAGCTTTAGCAACCTTCTGTCCTTGTGCTTCACCATTAGACATATCCTATATATGGAAGACCTCCTTCCTTTCCTTTGCATGGGATACTTCCATCTTCTCACCATGCTTCTGACTTCAAAGATGTCAAGTGAATGTCTTTTTCCTCCACATCCTACTGACCCTTCAGGAGAAAGAAGAGAAGAAGGAGGAGAGGGCAGTAGTAGTATATATATATATATATATTTTCAGTTGCCCATGTGTAACAAAAGCACATATTTCAGTAAGGAATTGCTTGTGGCTCTCCTTTTCCATGATGAGGTAATTGAACTGAGAAATAATATATATTCCACATCTTTGAAGCATCTTTTGATAAAATAAAAGACATTGCCCCATTATTCAAAGATGAAAACTGAAGCTGTAAGAAATTAAGTGACTTTTTCTAAAGTCACACATTTTTCAGCATAGCATAAAATCAGGTCATCTTGTTCTGATTCTGGTGCACTGTTCAACATACTCTATGAGAAATCTGCCTCAAAAGACTTGAGGAAAAACAAAGTCATTAATTCATTTTTTTTCCATTTTCTCGTATTTTAAGATGTGTATTTTCATATATATTTCTTACATGTTTTAATATACTTTCTAAACCTTTTTATACAATCATGTGCAATTTTTTCTCCTTTAAGATATTGCCTGGAAATTAATTATCATGAAAAAAAGATCTTTCTTGAGGAACAATTAATAATAGCAAGTATAATCTTACCAGATGCAAAGAGATTTCCTTAACTTTCTTTTTCATTCTTTTTCTTTCTTTTTCTTTCTTTTTTTTTTTCTTTTCCTTTTTTTTTTTTTTTCCACGTTTCTAAGAAATATGGAGGCAGAAGACAGATAGAGGATGTTTTTGTCAGGAAGGTTATGTATTTAGTGCAAATGTTTTTTCTGTGGAGATTTTTCTGAAATATTGTCCCAGAAGTGATCACTTACTGGTAAAAGCTTTATGTGAGATCTCATGGAAGTACAACTTTAATCTGTCAAGCTAATCTAAATAATTTAGACTGATTTATTTACAGAAAGGTTTTTAGAAAACATAATAAATATTCTGGAAACAGATTGCTTGTGTTCTCTTTTGGATTAGGCTGGATCTTGAAATGCAAAAATTTAAAAGAGCAATTTTTTACATTTTAGTGGAACGTCTTTTCCCTTGTCTTTTGATCCGTTTTTTCCTGCAAAGAATTAGCAGTTTTCTTTCAGTCATCTATTCATATATTTTACTGTTTTTAAACTCTCATTATGAAAGAAAAAAAATGAATAAACTCAGCTCTAGAGTTTTGATGAAAATGAATTTAAAGCAATATGATAGTTCTCTTACTGGCAACCAAGAGAATTAAATGACACGAGGAGTTGTGTGAGCTTGTCTACTTTCTCTAGGGGTAAGTCATCTTGCAGTTCATTGATGTGGCATATCCTTTTGCTAAAGATTGCCAGAGCGTGTATGTTCAGACCTCCCTATCTCACTTATCTTTACTTGGGCCCTGAAGCTTGTTTTGCAGACATACAGGAAGCAGAAGCTCTCACTCATACGTCCCACTTCCAGAGTTGCATGCAATCCAATTTCAAAGCAGTTACTATTGTTGCTGTATTAGCCTGGCGAGTTACAATTTAAACAGGCACTAACTTCTGCTTATTATCATGGCAAGAGGAAAGTATAGTAGTAGTGAAGATTTCAACAAAGCCGTGTTAAAATGGCACGAGGTCTGGAAAGCCTTGTAGTGGGAGATACTTTCCAGGTACATTCTTTATTTTCTTGAGAGTCCAGTGCCTGTACATTTGATATACTTTGCCCCTAATCTACCTGTTTCCCTCATTTTTCTGTTAGAATGTGAACTGGGCTTCTTGATACTTTTCTGTCACAAAACGTTATTCAGATTAGTTTTCATAGTGATGCCTAACAGCTATGTGAGCCAAATTCATTACTGCTCTAGAAAGATGGATACAGCATCACATAGTTCAGTAAGGTTCTGCCAGTGGTAAACCTGGCCCTCTCTCTGGTTGCTTATTATGTGCTTTTAAGCTATGACAAAAAAACAAGTTTTTGGTGAGGTGTCATATTGTGGTATCTGAATTTCTAATTGTTGCAATGGTATTTCAGTTGCCTTAACTTTTATCTATTTTTTTTCCCCAGGCATACATATGTCCAGTGCAATGATCACTATGGCTTAACCATTTATATCTAGAATAACAGTGGAGTGATGGCTAGTGAAAGTATCAGCTGAACTTCCTGTACATCAAATTACATTTTATTCATTTAGCAGGCTTAATAAATACCCATCTTTTGTAGTGTTCTTTGATTATATTACAGGTCAAAACTTCAGCTGATACTAACTAAACATAGTTCACACAACTTAAGTATCTAATCAACTGAACTTTGTTCTGAGAGGAAGAAAAATACTCCAGTGTCTCAGTTTGTCTGAATACAGATGATAAATTCCAACATCCTAGATTCTTACTTTTTTCAGCTTCTAAAGAGTTAAACTAGATAGCTATGTAGAATAAATATTTAAAATAAGATATTTTGATAGACATTCTAATCTTATTCTGATGCAGTTTAGTACAATTTTATGTAGCTCTACTGATGTTTTATTTCTTCATAAACACAAGATACGTTTCAGGAACATTACATTTAATTGGGAAGCAGCCAAGCTAGTAAAAGTGATCCTTCCTTCTTGGAGTAAAACATCTGCTGAAACTACAGAATAGTCTATTTTCTCTTAATAATATGATGCATATATTACTTCTATTGATTGAGTTACATGTGCATCTGAAAAAGAGAACAAAATTCTAAGGAAGCCTGAAGATATTTTTTTCTGAGCTAGCTTTCTGATATGATTACAGACTAGGATAAGAATTACTAAGCAGTTTGTCCATAGATTTCAATAGTCATTATTCATAAGTATGACAATATATGGACCTTGAGTTGGAAAGAAAAGTATTGCTCTAGCATTGTTCACATTTAAGCGCAGCGGTTGTTTTCCAGCTCTTACAAAGAAAATGATTGGTTGTGTTTCCTCTGTTAGGGATTCAAATAGTATCATTACTTTTTCTGCTGTTCAATTATGGTATCACAGCGTTGTTAATGAGCCTAGCCTTGAGGAAAAGATAGTGATGAGAAATATTTCCTTCTACAGTTAGTGCCTACACACTGAGATCTACTGCATAGCAAAAAGACCTCCCACTTTTAGAGTGTACTTGAAATCTGTTTCTTCAGTTCTAAATACAACAGTCTGACTTGGGGTTAGACACTCGCAATCTTTTCCTCATAAGGAAATCAGTTGTCATAAAATAAATTACAACTAGATGGCATATATTTGACTTTGCCGGGGGGGGGGGGGGACCTACATCCTTGACTCTACAAGCAAATGCAGTTTTAAAAATCACCATTCAGCTAACAAATTTTAAAGGTTTTTAATATATTTGTACTTTAGCAGACTGTGTTTTTTTCTTGTTTTGAATGATAAAATGTTGAGGTCTTGGAGATATTTCTGTGTCTGTAAACCTAGGGGTACTTACCCAGAAATTACCGAGAAGCAAAAATTCTGATACTTCCTACTTCTAAAAATCAAAATAATGTATAATTACTAAGTAATGCTGCCAAATCTTTTGGGCAGAACTCTCTCCTCTTCTCCATCTGGACAATTGCTGCTTGCTCTTAAGAAGGAGAGAAGACAGTGAAATAACTGCCTCTTACATCAAAGTTAACTAATTTCCAATTCACGCTGCTTCATGCTGGCAGATGATTCTGAAGATGACAAGAATTATGCGTGTATGTTTTAGAAATGCTCATTACAGACCTCACCTGAAGTTTTGCACTGTTCTCCATTTTGCTATGGCAGCCTTTTATAAAAGATTTGATGGAAGAATATCTTGTTTCTCGCAGGCAAGCTTATCTGACTGATTTCATAGAGGACTCTCTATTTGTTTGAAGCAAATCTAGAGAGCACCGAGAGCAGGTGAAATAGCTGATTTAAGCAGAAGTCAATTTGCAGCGGTGCTGGCAGGCTATTTAGAATATCTTCCCATTTCTTTTTCCTCATGAAGTACTGGCACATTCTGATGTGCAGGTGTTTGAAAGCTTTGTTTCTTCTCGGTTAGTCAAGGCCTCAATTCATACAATAACTCTCTTTTAGAAAAAAGAGTGACTTGCATAAATTTGCACTGCCAGTAACTTTAGACTGAAAAGAGTTTTAAATGGTTGTTATTCTGCATGCAAACAAGGAAATGAATTTACTTTATGTTTGAACACTGTAAGGTTAGATGAGCTTCTGTAAACCCCAAATGATACACCTTTGTCAAAAATGACAGTGGCCAACATCTGACTCTATAAACAATGTTGATATTTCTCCTCCAGTATGCAGTCCAAGGAATTCGAGTAACTTCTGCTCTTGTACTACAGTGCAATGTAGACATATGGCTTTACTCAGCCACTGTAGATTACGTGCTGTCGAAGCTTCATGCCAGCACTTGTTTGGCCAAATAGTTTACTATGAGGAACAGGGAATCCTACATGGAAGAGAGCATGAGGCATTTTTAACTGTGAAGTTTCTATGCCAACAGCTTTTCTCTCTCTAGTTGTCTTCATGATTTGTCTTTGTCATTCATGAATCTATGAAACAGATTGTTTTATGTTTAGCAATTAAAAATATATTTGCCTCATCTTCACTGCTGAGGATTCACACAACTGCAATTATTGGTCTGCATAAATTGTGTAGTACATAAATCATTTGAACTGCTGAGGCCAGCATTTATTTTGCTGTAATCAGCTTGATTAAATGATAATCAGGCTTCAATGATACTTTATGTCAACAATTAAATAAGTAAAGTTTTGAAGTGGGTTATAATAAGAACAAGATTAGGAGCATGGAGGTCAATCTGCTGTTCTTCAATTTGCAAATCTGATTGTGTGACCTTAAACAAAAGTGGTGGGTTCTTTTGAGTGCTTCTGATTTTGGATGTTTAGTTTCACACACTGAATAATTTTCACGGTTCTGAGCAGCCGAGATCTCATTTAAAACAGTTTCAAAATACAAACACACACATGCAATCTATCTTTTCTAACAAATAACTAAACCAACTCCTTACCACTCTCATAACCAGAAAAGATCACAGTGAACTAATCAATCTTCTTCTAGTTCACAAAGAAAGAAGATGGGGTGAGAGAGTGTCGGTTTTTTTCTCACTCTATAGTCATTGTTATTGCTTTAGGGCTGTACTGAGCTTGCTACACTCTCCCCTCTGAAACACAGAAAGAAATCAGATGTGTCTATAGAACTGAATACATTACCACCAGACTCCGAATGCCTTGAGCAGGTGATACAGACACACGCACAGCCAGTCCATATTGCCTCTGCATGAAGGCAAAGCACCATATCGTTTGTGTTCAAATTTTTCTGCTTCAGTGGTATTAGAGTGAGAAATATTTTTCCTCTGTGGACTGTGCGTGCTGTGTACATATAAAATATTGAAAATACCTGTTAATTCTAAAAATATTGAAAATATCTGCTAAGTCTTTTGGCTGGCAACAGGTATTTCTTTGTTAATTCTTTTAATTTAGAATTTTGTTTCTTTGGCCACAGCTAATAAAAATATATGGAAAACTATTCCACGAGAAACAGAACTAATGACACTTGAGTTCCATGGATTTGTGTTCTTTATCTCTAATCTTTCCCTCCTTTCTGCTGCAATAGCCATCACTCTATCCTATGGGAAAGCATCTAGGCAGGATTCAGCACATACTGTGGCTAATTTAGAGCTGTGCCTACGTTGATCATCTGGCCAGTACATACATCCTGACCAGTTAGCTGGCTGCTCTCAAACAATGTATTAAGAGCTCTATTCTCACTGACTCTGTCTTTCACTAAAACTCTTTACCTAACCACTCATTTAAATGAAATTTGTAGGAGAATAATGGACTATGTTATTCAGATAGACACAAATTGTCCAAAAGATTCAAAAGTTAAGGAGTGCCAGATGGAAAGACAGAGATTCAAAGCAATGATCTACGTTTTGTTCCTGTAAGAAATAGGCTAAAAATACACTACATGTTATTCGTGTCTCAATGTCGAGTACTCAGAAAATGTAAGAATTGAGATTGCCTCTGCAATGTGACTTTAATCTACTTTGTGAATGTGCTGTATTTTTAAAGACATTAACCACCATATGATCGCATACTGTATTTTCCATCATCATCTGGAAGGAATGTGATTAGGAGGAATGTAACTTGCTGCAGTATGCTTTAGATGTTACTCAGATTTCACCTGCAAAGATCAAAGTCCTAAACTCAGTAAACTTGTTGCAATGCACACAAACATACACATGCACACACACAATACCAGCAGTATTTTGTTTTGAAGTGCCAGAGCTTCTTGTAAAGATATTTAAGATTAGTAGCTGTTGATTTAGCTTGTTTCTGCCCTCATTAATTGACATAAACAGAGGTTACTCTAACTGAAATCAATAGGAGGACTGACCTATTCAATTTTGATTTACACAGAATTTAAACAGAGTACGTTGGAATTTTTCATAACTTTCATGTGAATGGCAGTGTGTTTCACTGTAATAAGTAGACATAATGAGTCGGAGTAGAGCGTTTGCAAACTCCAAGAATAGTTCTGACACAATTAACATGCATGTGAGACAAAAATGGCATAAATGGCAGCTAGTTATCTTTGCATATAGGCATTTTATTAAAAAACTACTTCAGTTAATTTTTTCAAAAAAATCTACTTTTCTCAAGAGTAAAATTTATTGATTGCCATTGTTTGTATTTTATGTAAATAACTATTAATTTTAAGTGTTTAAGATGCCTCCTATGTAAACCTTATATTTTTAAAACAACTATGGCATTTTAGATTTGATGTAATTTGGACTGTGAAATCTGAAGTATTGTTTTTAATTTAACTGGTCTTGTATGCCTCACATTCTGAGCCCTCCATCATGTAATCTAGGTGATTTGGAAATCTGATAACTATAATGTCAGGCATTTCAGGGCCTTCAAAATGGATGTACGCAGTCACTGACAATCTGCGGCCAGTTAATGTATAAAAATAACTCCTTGGAGCAAATACTTTTTTTTTTTTTTGTCTTTTTTAAAAATACATGAAATTTCTTTCTGAGATTACATTCATCCATTCCTTGTCCTATTTTTCCCTGGATAAGAGGTATGATCACTTTTTTCATACAAATTGACACTGAAGAATGTAGTGCATCAATTTTGGTGCATGATATCAGAGATTATTTCATGTTTAGGAAAAAAAAAGACAGATGAAGGATAATATGATGTATTAGCCTTAGACCTTGAGTTTCTTTTAAAAAGAATTGCCCACTGGACGATTATAATGGGATGAATGGAACCTCTAACTCTAGAGACAACAAAGATACTCATCTAAACTAATATAAAACTAAATACAATATCATAGATGTAAAGATGTAGCTCACACAATGCGTTTGAGTCTCATCTCTCACTTGGGGAAAATTGAGAGTAATTCTCTTGAAATAAGCAGTATTACATTAGAGCAAAGGTTTGTCTATACAAGGGAAATGGACCGGAATATGTTATTTTTCTGTAATTATTTCCAAATAATTCCCATATGGACCTTGTGATCTGGAAAAAAAGGTTATTGAATTAAGAATAATTCTAAGCAATTTCTTCAGGCGAACCAGGCCTAATGCCCTAATGTCAAATATCATTCATATTTGGACATCAAGTGGTTTGAAATGTTAGTAGTTCCATACAGGGGCTTGAGTATCAAAATACTCATTTGAATCTAGAACAATATTCTGGTAATCCAAGCTTACTGTTAATGTTGACTCAGTTGGCAGTCTCTGACCAGAGTAGTATCCTTTATCTCAGACACTTTTCATGTATAGAATCCTACTTCACTGTTACAATAATAAAAAACTGTGGCTTGTTCTTATCACTAAAAAAGGTGTGTTTTTGCTGAAGTATAACTTAATCACGGCTAATATAAAGCTGTAAAATTTTGATAGGGACAAACCCCTGTAATTTATGTCACAACTCATAAATTTGGGCCGAACACATAGTTATAAAACTTTTTTTTTTTTTTTTTTTTTTTTTTTTTTCAGTGAAGGCATAGCCTAAGAGAGACAGAATGAACTGCCCAGAGATGACAGAAGTTGCAGTGGTGCAGTCTTCATCGCTTTCTGCTTCGGGCCTGTTATAGAACATAAACAAGCCCCTGTTAAAACTTTGGGCTGTTAGTATTCCTTGTCAAGTTATGGGAGTCTTTTTAGACTGCTTTAGGGACTGTTATTTTCAAGAGTCTTGACAGCATATCTCTGTTTGGCAGTCCCTGTACGCCAGGCTTTAATCTGACTCCTTAGCAAGAATTTTTAAAACTGTCTTTTGCAGTACTTGCACTGACAAGACAGTCTTCTGTATGAAAGTGGGGCTTTGGGGCCTCTTTAGACCTTCCCAAATATACGATCTACGCTATAAAGGCAAAAAGTAGGAGCTTCATCTCTCCTAACATGCACAGTCACAGTGCAGAGATTTACATCTGAGTTAGTTCTCTAGGTTCCCTTTATAATTAATGGAAGGCAACAGACCCTTTTGAGGGCAATTCACTTCGCCTTTTTCAGACAGCCCCTTTGAGAAGAGGTAAGTGGCACTTCCCAAAGGATCCGTTTCTCTCTACTGGCTATTACTTAAATCTAGACAGATTAGATTTAGGTATCTACATTGTGAATGTCTCAATTTATGTGAGATAAATCTTAGTAAGAGTGTCACAGTTTCAAGAACCATCCTTAAGATCATCTTCACTTGCTTTGTAAGTGGGCTAATGACTTAAGAGGCATCAGAAGTGAAGGTGAAAGACAGATTAGGTAGAAGAGTGGTCAAGAGAGCACGCTGTGATTACAGCCAAGAAGGCTACTCCTGCACAGCAGCCCTGGTAAAGCCAGCACCTTGTGCCTAGACGGGAAGGAGTCCTCTGTGCTGCCAGGCACTATCCATGCGCATTCAGAGCCAAATTCTGCTGCTGTGCTTATCTGTGCATCTTCCGCAGATTAGATAGTTTGTGTATGTGCAACACTTTATCGGCTTTAATTGAGGAGTCTTTACAGTTGTTACGGAGTCAGAACTTAAGTCCCAAACTCTAGTGTGTTTGCATAGGACTAGCTACAAAGAACAAAATGCCCCTCATTGCCCACTGATTGCCAATGTGTACTCTGCGTTCCTTCACTTCTATTACTTAAGACCTGGACCTCTCTGGGCTTTAACCTGGTCAGTATGCTACAGACTTAGCGTCAATAAAATAAACGATACTTGCATAAGCTATCCCTACGACCTCTATGCAAGAGTATTTCAGTATTGAGGCATATTATCTACCGCATTTTAGATGTGTGGTGGGACAAGGATACTTCATTTAACACAAATCCTATATACTTTCACCTATACACTTTTATACCCTAATCTTAAAATACATTTTGTAATTCATGGAAGAAGGATCAAGTTGAGTTGCTTTGAAACAACACTTTCAAGGAAGACAGGCCAGACAACATTTCTGGGGGAGAACATACTGCATGAACCAAAAGGCCAATACATGGCCAATAAAAAACAGCACTATAGTTACTGAAAAATCATTTGTTTGATGGATTTTAGGTTTTGTCTGGACATGAGCAAATCAGCTAGAAATAGAGTGACAATCAGCTTCTAGAAGAAGCTGTGAAGGGGGAAGATTTAGATATCAGACCCTCACTTGCTGGGTTCTGAGACTTGTCATTGAGGATCTGTTCACTTTAAGTCGTGGGTAGGGTATTTCTTATCTTAGGAAAGATAGCTTTTAATTTAAAGGTAACTCTCAGTATATAAGGTGGAAATGTATTTCACTTTAAAACGTTTGTTCTAAACAATACGTAAAGAAAGATCTCATAGGAAAAATAGTGGAAGTAGGCCAATGGATAATTAACTCATTTAAAGCTTTGCCATATTACTGTTTTAGAAATGCACTTTTATAAGTGCATGCCAGCTAGCTTTGACACAGAGGAATAATGAATATATAGGGAAATATAAATTAAGTACTAAAATAAACCAGCTTAAATTTTGGTTGCTTTCCTTCAGTATTTGCAACATTTTATTGAAAGCATTCCAGATTTATTCATGTTATAGATGATATAAATAAAATGCTACTGTAGAGAATACAGTGAAAAACTGCCTGTATTATCTATCTGAAATCATTCAAATTTATGTTAATCTGAGCATTACTTCCTTATATTACAATATAATATGTGAAAAAGAAAGGACAACTCTTGAGGCTAGAATGAAGCAATAATAGGTAAAAGCATGACTTTTTTTTTTTTTTCTTTAGACATTCAGCAATTAATTTATGTAATTCAGAAATTTGTTTGCCTGGTACCACATAATTGGCAAGTGATTCTCACCAAGAGGGTGGAATCAGTGCCTGCTTGTCAAGCTCTGTTCTGCACTGAAGTCTGCCTTGACAGCACATGTTCATCTTGGCAGAGCTTTGGAGGTAATATGATAGTAATGCTTTCTGTCCCAAAGTTGCAAATGATGCTGCTACTGATACACTGTTAACTTAGATGGCAGATATGGGCTACCACCATGGTTTACTTCTCAAATTGTGTTTTCCAGGATGAAGAAGCTTGAGGTAATATACGTCTATATCTGTATGTCTCTACATATACTTTTAGCTTCTGGCACATAATTGTGTTCAAAGCACGCAGATGGGCAGCTTAGTTCCATTTACCTCTGGTGTGCATTCTGTCATTGGCAGCCGATATGAGGAAGCCATAGGGACACATCTCCATACAAATGTGATTTTAAAAAGGCAATTTCCATTTTTTATGGTGGCTTTTGAAGAGTTTTCACAAAATTTAATGTGCAGATGAATTCCTATAGCATATTGAAAGTCAAAAGGCCTTATTCAACTTTTGTGTTTAACAGATTCCATGATGTCTCAAAATTAAAATAACCACAATTATAAAATGTTAATTGTGGTTAGAGACTGTGGACTTTGCAGAGTTTCATATTTAATCATGCAAGATACTTAGCTGCCCTGAAAAAGGCAGATAATAGAAACATGCAACAGTTTAATCAGTGTAATTACTAACTAAATGCAGGTTTAAAGCTTTAATGCTTTTAAAATATAGTCTGTTATCCTTACAGTGAGTGAAGCCTATATATTGCAAGAAAGACTATCAATTTTTGTTATTGCTATTGATGTGATTGCTGTTCTTCTATACTGTTATTCTGTTTAGCACTGCTTGAGCATAGTGTTCAGATATCACCAGCCTGGGAGACAGGATACTCCTCTGCAGGCCAAGGTAATATAGCTTTCACTTTGGCTGCTGGCCTGTGCTTTCATATACATAGTCTTCCAGTCTTTATTGCTATTACTAATTATAAACTGTGGCAGCAGTAGCAAAACTCCCCCTCTAAAACAAACAGGGCCTCGGACCAATGGAAAAGACATCTCTTGTTCAGGCTCTGTTCCCTGCTATAATATCCATTCCCATATCCTTCAGAAAAGCAGGTGAAACAGAAGGATGTGTTTGTCCCCTATGTCATCAGCTAGACTGCCCTGATTTATTACTGTTAAAAATTGATGGAAATAAAAAATAAGGGCATGAAAGTCTTCATGAGTGTTAAAAATATTTATGATTGATTTCAGAACTCTTCCTGCATTAAGCTATCAATTAAGCTATGTGTAGCTACTAAGTCTAAAAGGTCTGAGAATTCACACAATTAGTTGTCATAGAAGATAATATTAACATATTTCATATTTAAATATTTCATGTCCTGACAGTATTCTCAACCCTGAAAGATATCCAAAACAGTAAGTCCTTGGCATTCCTCATACTAGGGAATTTTCACTTTTTCAAATTATTTCTACACAATCTAGTGCTTAATAATTATTTTATTGACTTAAATGACAACCCTAATAGAAGAAAATAATACTTTCAGTAATAGATCATGAGATCATGAGATTGTTCTTTAAGAGAAAGATTATCAGAAGATGAGCCATGTGGCAACTCAATAATTAAAATATAAGAAAATAATTCTCTGGTTCTGGACATCATGGAAAGTATCCAACTTACGGATTTTTAATGATGAGTGAATGAGGTTTTAAGTGAATGGGGTCTGTTAAGTGAATAAATTTTTTAAAAAAAAATTCCAATAAAAATGGTTTTTAGATATTTTTAGATTGATTTAGATTTATTTTTTAGATTGAACAATTTATAAGGTCCACCATAAGCATTGTGATTACATTTCATTTATGATTTTTATACTGAAATAGATAAATGTCAGCAGATCCTTACTGTGGATGCAATTACACCCTGGTTTCATTAGCTTAGCTGTTCCCTGTGCCTTATGTAAAAACTCGTATCATTCCAATCTAACATTGAAGATACCAGAGAGTTTGAATGACTCAAATGTAGTGATATAGTTATCTGTGGAACTTTGATATATAGACTTAAGTCATAAAAATATTTATTATAAACAATAGCGACCTATATGGTGTCCTAAAATTAAAAGTGAGGGCATCTGGCAAATTTTTTTGTAGTATCATTCTCTTGAGATTAAAAGTACTACAAAATCATCTCTAGTAGTCTTAACTTCATCTTCTACTTCCAGGCATGTTACATCTTTGATCCTCGTTGATTGATACTATGTTTTTTTCCACTTCTATTTGAAATACTGTCTTATTAAACTGAGTGTTAGATTCTTCTGCCTCATTTTGATCTTGGAAACTCTGCCACCCTCACCAAATATTTCTTCATCTCATTTTAAACATTTTTAAGTCTGTCCCTCTAAATGTTGTCTGTGGACAAATTTAGATCTGTAGCTAAGTCAGTGTCAGAGCAAATTATTAGGCAAACGTTCAGTAGACATTTGAAAGTCTAAAAGATTTCTCAGAGTTTCTATATTGGCCTGGTCAAGCAAGTGGATGTAATAAATAAATCAGTGGAATTCATCTCTTTGTAATGACATTTAAAATTTTATCTGAAAAGAATATTATTGAACATTCTTTTGTTGGCAGATTCTCATTGCAACTCTGCTGGTAGTCTTCTAAGAGATTGACAAGTCATTTCTGTTCTTCAGGTTTTTTTCCTTAAAATAAGAATATTGATATTTAGTTCTATATTAGGGGGTGAAATTTTGAGATATAAATGAGATCTACTAGAAAGATAGGCTGTGTAAGAACTAGATTATGATATTACCATTTTATTATATATGTACATTCTTCCAAAATAAATAAGGATTATTGCTTATTTTTTGAACTGCATCCTTGATTTTGGTGTTTGGTGTTACGTTTCCTTCATCCAAACCCCCAAGTAGCTTGAAAGCCTGGAGAAATAGCCATTAATGTACTTCATTACCCCCTTTTTTATTTTAATGATTGATACAAGATTATTCTTTTACAGTGAACAGAGAAAGCAATGCAAATTAATTGGAATTTTGACTGTGGAGGCACTGTAATTGTTAATAATTCACTAGTTTTGCAAATCCATTGTACTGTGAATTATCTGATATAGAGGAAGCTTGCTGACAAGCGTACATTAACCAACATAGATCAAACAAAAATGTGGCTGATCATTCAAATTCCAGAAAAGTAAAATTCCGTCGTCTCAAAATTGTTGAAGTTCTTACTGTAAAGATATAACAATAACTTGGTGGAATATTTAGCATTCTTTGAATCCTACCTCTTAGATTTTATGGTGTCATTACTGGTGGATCAGAACTGTAGACAGAGACTATAGTCATGATATACGTAATAGTTAAATTGGGATCCTAACCTCTCAGTCCTTGCTCTGTCATTAGTGCACTTCACTACACATGAACACAGCCTAGTAACTTAGGGACTTAGTAATTTAAATTAGCTGTCTAACATTATTTATGTTGAATATTAGTTCAGCGTACAAATACATTTTTACTTTCCATTTAAACACCCAATCTAACATTAGTTTCAACAAGTTGTTTGGATTTTTGTTTTACTAACCTCTGCACAGATTGTCATTACTAAAAAATAGCCCAAGTTTTCCATGCCCTGAGTATATCCCATCACAACTCTTTGTGTTTGCACTCTATTTATTTTTAACGTAGCTTTTCTTTTCTTCGAACCTTGTGTTTTAGGACTTCTCCACTTCAGTTTCTTTTATAGAAATCCATATGGCAATCTGCAATTTATGTTTTTTAAAATATGGAGTCAAACTAGGATCATGTTTTCTCACTGGCCATAAATTATATGGTCTTTAAAATATCCTCTAATATTAGCATGCAGCTACATTTTAAAATAATATTTTAAATAATAAGATCCATTTGTGAGCCTATCCAAACTTATTCATTTTAGTCATTAGTTTTAAGCCATTTCCAGGAAAATAATTCAGTTTCTTGGCATGGCTTTACGTTTTACTTTTATCTTCTATCTTTCTTCTTTTTTTCCCTATTTTTTTCTCTTTGGCCAACGTTAAGTTGTAATGTCTCTAGCTTCATTCCTGATGAATAATAGCAATGCAGTTTTGTTCCAAGGTGTCAACATATTTTCAGATCCTTAGGATTTTTTTTCAGTTTCTTTATAAGACATCCATAGACTCAACAGCTTCTCTTCCATATCTTTAGTGTATTTAGATTCATTCACATCTATTTTGATATAAGTCATTGTTGAGCCAAGAGTATGCTATTTAAATTTTGGGGAAAAAATGATATGAAATATTGAACTTATTGTAAAAATGTAAATTGTTTTGTTGCAAGTATGCAGAAATGAAAGAAACCAAGCCAGTCGTCAGGTTCAGTCCCCTCTTACCATAGCCAGTCCTGCCATAATCATTTAGCTCAAAAGGGTCAACTAAACCACACACGGACTTTGGAGCACTCCCTGATGCCTTGTACCAAACTTTAGACCTTGCAGATGAGGAAGAGACGCAACCACAATGTGCTGTAAGAATTTAGCAAGAGGAATTCCCTTTTCTTCTCTCAGTCTGCTTTAAGGTACTCCATATTTGAGTTCCTGAATAAGAGGTATTATATTTGGGGCACTTATATGCATACATACTACAATGACACCATGTGAAATCAATGACCTTAAGTTTTGCTGATCTATAGATACAGAAAATGTCATGCTATAGAAAAGTCTTGTTACAGAAGATATTTGCTCCAGTCCCCTTCAGTCATAGGCCACTTCTCTATATCCTCTGTGGCATGTGACATATGAATCTCGTGAGCAAAAAGAAGCACACCATAGAGATCTAAGGATTTATTGTTAGCCTGATAGAAATCTTAGCAGTCTAAATAAAATGAAACAAACAGTTATTACTAGTCTAGTTACAAAAATAATTCAAATTACTACTACTACAAAAAAATCATGGGTCTGCTTTGGCTTTTTTATCTGTTTTGTGTAAATAGTTTTCTTCTTTCTCACTGGTTCCTAAAGTCTGAGCGCGGCCCGGCAGCGCCCCGGCTCCGCGCCCCGGGCTGCCGGCGGGGCCGCAGCGGCTCCCGGCCGCGGCTCGCCAGACCCTTGCAGCGGGCGGCGCGGGCAGAGCTCGAGCTCACGCTTCCTCTTGTGGGGAATGGCAAAAAATCATATTTACTGGGTACATGTGATACCATAGTAGATTTTAAAAAGCCATAAGTGGGGTATGCTTAGGAAGCAGCAGAATCTTCTTTGAATAGACTTACAAAGGTTCTAAAAATTATGTTTCCTATATAGAGTAAGAAAGAAAGAAGAGAGACCTGTTCTAATGGTAAGTGGTGAGTGAGAACCACTGTATATTTGATGTATATTTGAACAGAAAATATTATATTAAGCAATACCATGCACATGACTTATTGTAAAGTGATTGGAAGTCCAATGCAGAAAGGACTAGAGATGACTTTGATTTTAAAAGCACCTATGATTTTCTCCCAGTAAAATTAATGGAAGCAGAATTGTACCAGTATTAAGTGCTGTTGAGACTACTGTCTCAGATGGGCAATATAGCTGCTATTATCCTTTTTTATGGTCTACCTTGGCTTGAATAGATGAACTAAATTAAATCCACATTTTTGTTAATTTAATGACAAGCTATATATATATGGGATAAGTGCCCTGTTTCTATTTTGTTAATTGCTTTTTAACAAAGACTTGCACTCACATGCTCATTCAGTAGACTTCAGTTCTTCATTTCTTTGAAGTGTACTTCTCTGAGTATAAATGATTTATTACTCACAAAGTATTTGAACCTGGACTGAGGTTTGAGCCTGAGGTGAAGAGGCTGAGTTATTTTCCTTTAAAGTTCAACTTATGTTTGTGTAGGAAAAATGCTCATGTCACTAATTTTCATGAACAGCAGTAGGGGTCAGATTTTGTTCTGTTTTGCTACCTGAATAATCCAATCCCCCCTTTACCTAACAGCATCCGGAACTATTGTGAAATACCAACCTGTCTGCCTGGCCAAATACTCTATTTATTGCCAGTGATTCTCTATTGCTTTATACTTTAGGTCATTAATTCCTGTTGTACTGTGCAAACTGAAGACAATGTTGCCTAATTGTCATGATTGAGATAGTACCATTTTTCGGGGGGGGGGGGGGGGGGGAAATTTACGAAGTGATAGAGAATGGGTTTAAGGATGTCGGCTCATTTAGATTCTTGCTTTAGACAGTGTGATCTTGCTTTTCGTTTTGCCTGTATTACCGGATAAGAAGAACAGGAACTGCAAAACAAGCTGAGGTTCAGTTGGTCTCTAATTCATGCTTCTACTAGAACCACAACCTGTGAGATTATCCCAGACAAAACCCTATCCCATCCACCCCACAAAATACTGTTCCATCAAGGGAACAGAGTCACCCATGAGCATACTTTTATCTTTCCCATCCTTATTCCCTACTGATACTATAAACGCTACTCAGACACTTCCAGCTGTCCCAGCACCCATCTCCTGCAGCTCTCAGGGCAAATACCATTATAACAATCTAGTTTGTGGTAGATGTCTTCCATTGCTTCCATTGCCTGTGAAGAACACAGGCTAAAACATACAATTATCTTCAATATGGGAATTTTAAAAGACCTTAGTATCTCTAAATGTAATTACTCAAGGAGCTGTGACAAACTCTCAATCACGACCGGATTTGTGGAACTGCAGCTGAAAGTGGAATCTGATTCTCTAGTCACTCTGCAATCAAAACCTTTCAGCAATCAAAAATCAGTTGTGTTAAACTTCAGACAGAGGGAGCATAAGCCTAAAAGAGGTTATCTTTCTTCCTAAGATTGCTTAGTAACAACAAAAGTTGCCTTCTTAGGATATGAGATTCGTAATGGTGATTTAGTTAATTTAGACTACTGAATCTCTTTTTTTTTTCCATATCTTTTCTAATATAGCACTTCTAGAAACCTGAGACTTTTCTAATTGTTTTTTACTTTGAAAATATTTTCATTTGGATTTTTTTCATTAGTGTGTTTTGCAAATTCGACCTAGATTTTTCATTCATGTTTTAGCAAATTGCTGTTGTGCTGGAATGACTTAAAATGAAATATATATTTTTAGTAAGAATGATAAGATTGGGATGACAAAATCTTTCACTTTAATTACCTTTAGAAAAGTAGAATTACAGTATCTTTGTTATCATTAAAAAACAGAAAAAAGGCCAAAGGCAGTACATACTTAGTTCTTAGAAAACTTGTGTTTGTTATATACCAACAAATACTGTATATCTGGAATGTGCTGTTCATAAATTTTAACATATAAACCATCAAGTAATGCTTTGAGATAGTATTTTTCTAAAAGAATATTTGTACGTTTTTCATATGAAAGTGTTGTTAACACTCATATTGTCTGGAATGTTATTAATATATTGTTTGGATACTGTCTCAGCTTTCATGTATCCAGTACAACAACAATAGGTGCCCCAAGTAGTACTTTTAAAGTGGCATGTTTTAAGGCATTTTCATCCTCAAATACCTGTTCTTTGTAATATTGTTGAAAATATGACCTTTCCCATCCCCCTGAAGTGATTTGTCTTGTTTAAGCATTTTATTAGCATTAAGCACTGCATATAGGTAAATCTTTTTAACCTGAGAAGCAAAGAAGGCTCCTTTTCTTGTGCTTCTGTGCTTGTAGGCATTTACTGGCATTTGAAAATCTGCCAGACTGTTCTGTGTCCCTATTGGAGAATGAGTATTTTCAGAAGCCAGTGTGGATTCAGTGATGCAGTCAAACTAATTTTCTCCATTTTCAGTTTTCCTGTGAACAATCAACAGGACTACAGGGGGAAAGTATGCTAATTGCATTCTCCAGCTACCTTGGAGGGCCAGCAGTGTGAGAAAATATAAAATTAACATCAGTTGCACTTGGGTCTGCATTAGTTTACTCTCTAATTATGCTAGACTACCTTGAATAAAGGAAATGGAATTCTAAATTCAAAAGATAAGTCAACTATACCACTATCTTTTCTATTAATTTTGCCTTTTGTTGTTGAGTATACGTATTTTTAAGTCACTCCTTGGCTTGGTCAGTACTTTTCACATACTCTCAAGTATTATGCCTGCTAGTTTCAGCAGGATATTAAGTTTAAAATCTATTTCAAAAGCAGCTATGACTGCAGATCATAATAGAAAGCTTCTTTGGTGTTCAGACCAATAAATAAATTAGAAGAAGGGCTTTAAGTTCTGCATGATAAAATGAACTGAAAGTAGGGCAGAGAAAGAACAACCTTTGTAAGGAGCCTAGCCTGAGGCTAAGGAGAATCAGAAGTTCCTTGTGTATTTCAGTACATGGTGCAACAACAGTATGAAGAGTTGATGGCTGAGGTTTTTCACTGCCTCAGGATACTGGTGATTCAGCTGTATATAATGATAGGGAATGCTGGGAATGCACTAAATAAATCCTGTCTCCGTAGCTCATAGTTTTATACTGGAGCTGTGGGCAGGATGGAAGACTTAACATGAGTTTATAGACAGCAGGATTCAATGGGGCCCTGTTTGCTGTACTTACTTGATCACTAGGGAACATAGAGTATATTTTATCACTATGAGTACATAAAAAGATGAAATAAAAGCATAATAGAAAAGAGGTATGCATTGATGGCATATAAAATATTTACTTGTGGACTAAGAGAAGATTCAAATTTGAAAATGGTAGCATTAAAAATAGTAACTTCTTGAAAATAAGGGAGAGAAACTGTTACAGACGTGTGGGCTCTTGAGCTCTAGCTGTCTTCCAGTTGTGAACCCATGAATGTTATGGTTCTGCCTGTCTATCTCTGAAGCATATTTACAAGATGTTTTATCTGATCCTGCTTTCTGCTAGGTGTTTCACTCATGAAAACATGATAAACAACATAGTTGCATGTTTTTGTACAAAATAACTTGAAAAATATGGATCTATTTGGTTGATTTTTGTTTTTACATTTATAATTTGAAACAAAATTAACACATTCAAAGTACTAGATTAGGACTACATTTGTGGTTTAAACTATTGGATTACTACTTGATTAGGACATGATTTTTCATCCTTTTATACTATATGTTACATTTTTCAGCTGTGGATTCTTTACTTCCTTAAACCTCTCCAACCTTTTGATATTTTACTTCAAAAGGTTGATGCTAGATGAAAATACATGAATACTTGACATGTAAAATTGGTTTGAACAGCTGATAGCTGAACTATAGTATTTTGAGTTGTGAATGCCTGGAATTTTCCACTTTCATTGATATAGTCTCTATACAAAATCACAACTGCTTGAAAACAGAGAAGTTCCAAATGGATAATTCACAGTGGTGATGATGTTAATTCTGTTCACAGAAATTGTTGCTTAGAGGCTGAATAAAAGCAGTCTTACTCTCAAGCGTGAGTGCATGGGTATAACTTAGTGACAGATCTAACAAACATAAACTGCTCTCCCTGCCCACTGCCATAGCAGCAAAATTTCCCAATGGTTAAAACATTCATTTAAAATGAAAAAGATCCTTCTGGTTCCATTATTATAAAGAACTGATTCATTTAAAATGGAAATGTTATTTATTTTTCTTCCTAGTCCAGTAATTCCTAGCTCAGCTTCTTTCACATGAAATCTGTAGCAATATTTCATCTAGAAATGTAAAAAAAGAAAAATAAAAAAAAAATAAAAAAATCAGTCATCTGAAGTACTCTTTCTAACCTAGCTGCCACACCTTTGCATAAAATCCAGCTCACTCTTAAGTGCAAACAGGCAGATTTCTTGGGGAGTAGCCTCTGGGCAGGCAGGCTGCTCAAGTTAATGTCAATGACTCTTCTAGCAGATGTGGCCCTGCATATTTTCCTGTGGCTACAGCTGCATGCAAATTCTTAGCTACCTGGCTAACAAAGAACCTCCTAATTCTGTCATGGCTAAGTGGCTTGAAGCAGACTACAAAAAAATCTGAAAAGCTGGATTAATACTCATCTGTTACATAGTCTATGCCAAGGTCTGGCTATTGAGACTGTTGTGTTAATGGAGGCTATGTCTTTGTGAACTGTGTGAGCTCAGTAACTATAACGCAGGATGTATCTCTAATTTCCTTTATCAGAGTCATAGAAAATAAAATGCAAAAAGCAACGGTTAATTTTGAGTTGAGAAGCCCCTTGTAGAAGTTTCTAAGCTTGTGGAAAAGCAAGAAGGTGGGTGGGGAAATGAATATTTTCATTAAGATCAGAAAGAGACAAGGGGTTGTGTGTGTTTAAGTTTCTGAAATAAAATATTTATTAAATGCTGAGAAGTTGAATGATAAACAGTTTATTAACTTTCTTCATTATCTTAAGTTCTCAGCAAGATATTAATGTTTTGACTCGTGTCTGTGGTTTTTAGGATTGACTCCAAGCAGCCGGGAGCTCTATTAAAGGGGAATGGCCCACCTCCTTCTAAGCTTCTCTCTTGGTATGTTAAGTAGAAAGCCAGTGGTGGTGTTTTCTCTCATGCTACTTCCAGAAGGTTTTCTTCTTCAAGTTTTAGAAGTGATGGGCCACTGCTGCTTGGACCAACAGTGAAAGAGAAGCCGCTGTCTAGGCTGTGATGGGAAGATGGTGTTGCTGTCGTGAATATGTCCTCTTTCAGGAAGCTCTTTTTAAGCAGAATCGCAACATTTCTGTGCTAAGCCCAGAAAGGCACAGTAGTTATTTTGTGCCTCATTTACCTCAAATATACCCTAATTGTTGCTTGAGGGTTCTAAAAAAAGTGGCGTGGCAATAAGGGAAATCTCATAAGTTTTAGCACTAGTGGTAGAAGTAATGTATTAACTATTTATTGCAGTAGTAGCTGATAATGAGTAACTCAATTAGTTTAGCCTCCCTTTGTTACAACACCATTCCAATATATAACGAGTTGTGCTCCCTACCTCAAACAGCTAATAACTTAAAAGATTAGGAAATGACAAATAACAGATAAGATAAAAGAAGGAAGAATGGATAGCAAAGATAATGAGAGGTTTTAGCATAAACAGGTAGTGAGAAATACTTGGCAGTTAAGCTTTTATTACTTGCTTTCTGCCAGTATCTATGACAGCAGGAGAAACTTAATGTTGGAAGAGATTCTGGCTTCATAGATTCTGACTGGGAATTCTTTGGAAGTGGAACAATCTGATATTTTGAGTTTAGTGTTACTGGCAGCTAGAACACCGAGGCTGGCTTGGAGGAAGATAATATGATAGGGAAGGTACAATTAATTTTGTGAGAGCTTTGCAGTTTAGGACAAAAAGTTCTGGGGTTTGAAATGCAAAAAAGGTGATGCAGTGAAGGTAAATAAAATTTTTTAAATAATGTAGTAATTAGTGACAATCTAGAGAGTTATTTTAATTACCAATATTTTGAATTGATTAAAAGAGGAATGATAAGTGAGAGCAATAAGGACTTGAGGCATTAAGAACAATAATAAATTGATGATTAGCTGATAGATTATAGCTCTTGCAGAAATACAAAATTGGAAAGAAGTTATAAGATTGAAACAGTTAAGAAGAAATTATAAGACTGGAACCGCTACTGCAGAAAGTAGCAGTTTGCATAGTAGTATCATACTTTGTAGCTAATTAATAGCTTACATGAAATTATTGTAGTTAATTATGTGGTCATTTATATCCTACAAAAAAAAGGACTCTTGGTTTCAGTACACAAACTGCTGCAAAGAAAGATTCCAGTTTAATTACAATTAACAGTAGAGCAAGAAAGAGAAATCATTGTTAATTATATTTAACACCACATTAATTCCTCCCTATCTATCTGTGAAAAGACATGTCATTAAATATATGGGGGTTTATTGCCAGGAGTTGCAGGAATATTTTCTAGTGCTATAGACAATTTGCCCTTCTAGTTTGGGAGAAAACTTCTATAAATGCTCATATTTTAAAAATTTTCTGGATATTATTACTTTAAAGATGACCTTAATATTTGCTAACTATCCTATTCTTTATGATTTTAAAAACTAACAAGCGTAACTGCAATGAGAATAAATAAAATTAAATTTCCAAATGAGTTTCAAAGGCAAAATAGGCTTCCATAATATTGTCTTATGATCGAATCTTGCCTTAGATTGCGATATTCAGTTTGAGATTAAATGAGAGATTAATGCGCCAAAATTTGTATTCAGGCCAGATACTACTGGAATCTGCAGAGTTGTTCTTGGGAGAATCCTATCAGCTTGAGTTGAGAGTAAATATTTAGAGGTTTTGTGCTAAACCAACACTGAAGTGATGAGTTTGAGGAATTCCTCTTTTAAAATTGTTTCTCCCCTCTCCAATTTGCGTTAAGATTCCAATGACTATCTTACCCCATAAAGTTTTTTATGGGGTAATAATACTCATGTGTGAGTATTATTTTAATGCATATTCAGTTATATATCCTGCCTCTTGGTTTGCAATTAAGTAAACTGGAAGTACATTTTCCAAATAATAGACTACTACATTCATGCCTAGTGTATGTGTAGAAGTTGAGGAATAAATCAGAACTGATTTTTTTTAGCTGTATTTCCTATGTTTTGGCTTTGAAGCACCTGCAACATATGAAGAGTGCAAAAACATACCATAAGCAAAATATAAGCCTGTAGTAATTTAAGTCAATCATTACTAAACTATCTTCTAAACTGCTAAAACTTGGCACCAACTTAAAAACACATAAGAGCAAGAGAATATTGCAATCATTAAGTCCAGTTACATGAATCTATCTATTGGCAATACAGATGTAATTTACAGAAACAGTACTTTAGAAGCTTTTATATTATTTTTTTCCCAACCTGGAGGGCTAGTTTATTAATTTAAGCCATAATTTTGTTATTTCTCTCAGCATAATAGTATTTTATCACTCACTTATTACTCAAAGATTATTATTAATCTGCTCCCTAATAAGATTTGTTTCTAAAAACATGCTAGCCTGACAGCTATTTGCCTGCCTTCATCAGTACAATGTTTTCTCCTACCCTTGTTGGCATTGACTTCTATCGAACTCAGGATAAAAGAGAGGGAACTGGGGCCAAGCTCATAAATTTGGTGCATCTCAGTCACTGATCCAGCAAGACATGAGCCCTCAAAGTGCAGGACACACCAAACTCCATCAAAATGTTTAAATCATAGCTTGCCTTCAACTACAAAGCTCCTAGCACTGTAAGGTTTCAAACTCATTCATTTGACTCAAAAGGCTGTCTAGATAATCAGTAAATGTTCAATCTTTCTCATGATTTTGACTTGAAAAAATGACAAAAAACTAATTCTTGAAGATGAACTGCCAGACTAAAAATGTTGTTCTACAATAAATGTACTCTATTCATTTTCCTAATGATGCATAGATATCCTCTGCATGTGTTGTGACCAGATTCTAGGTGAACATTTACATGATTTTTTTCAGCTTTTATTGAAGAATAATTGCCTGCAAGCCTCAATTAGGAAGTGCTCCTTGCTTTACCTCTTGTTCAGTACTGGTGTTCAGAAAACTATCTTTCATGCAACAGTTTTGCCATTAACACTTTTTAATCATGTAAATATCACCTACAGTTATAAACCCCACAGAAATATAGAGTGCGGAGTTCTCAACAAAATGAATTTGTGCTGTTCAGTTATGCATAAAAGCTGTGAGTCCGAGATGCACTTCTCCCTACTGTTACAGGGTCATATTCATGACACTGAAGTAAAGTTCTATTGAGCTATTCAGTACATTGTGAATATGATGTAGTAATACATTAGTATTACTATAGAATATCAGTATAGAGTAATTTGCATAATCAATTTATTTTTAAATGAAGACTCTCTACAAAACAAATATTAAAACATGCAAACCATTAGGCATTATATATTCCTTATAATGTGCAAACTCTCATAAGTGTTTCTGTTAACCTAATAAATTTATGTATAATAGGAAAATAATTCAGAATGGAAATGACACAAGGTATTTAAGAATGCTGCAGCCTAAACTAAATGGCCTCATATCCCATACATCTTCACAGCAGTTATAAAATAATGATACAGCATTTGCCTATAAGTGTTAATTTCTTTCTCCTGTTAGTACTAATACTAATTAGTACTATTGCCTCAGGCAAGGTAAATTCTTTATGGCCTAAATAAGTATGCAATTCTGTTCAGTGTGATATCTGAGTAAACACTAACTACAGACATTCTCACAGACCAATTTCCCATCCCTGAAAACGAGAGGGGTTGAAGTATTCAACCTTCAGGAAAAACTATTGGATATTAAATGACTGCAAGTAAGAAGACAGATCATACTACTTCTTTCTGTTTTTTATGACAGTGGAAGAAGGCTGATTTATCCTTCTTGTCAGCATCCCACTGTCAGAACGTAATATCCTGATGACTACAAGAAGCAGAACATATAATCTTCTGGTAAATCATTATCCATGTGGTTTACTGGTGGTTCAGTGCTGACTTTCTGGCTAATTCAGGCCGTAGAACCAGTTTTCTTGAGGAAGTAATTTCTGAACGACATTATGAGAGTGAAGATAATATAGAAATGTGTCTGAATTGAGAAACAACTGACAAAGAGATTTTGGATTTTCTTTTCTATTATTAATAGCTAAGAAAACCCCAGTTGTCACGAGTTTCAAGGCAGCTAGAGGTAAAATGAGAATATAGCCATGCCTACAATATTCTCCTTTTGGTAGGGATACTGTGTGATATAGGGTTGTCAGCAGCTTTTGAATGAAGAAAACAAACCAGCAATTTTTAATAGAAGCCATGCTATGAGGTACATGAAATAGCTAAATACCAAGACAGTATAGCCAGTCTTGTACAAAACTGCAAGGTGAATTACCATGTCAGAAGAAGGTAATTGAATTTTGCCTAGTATGAGAGTATTCAAGCACAGCAAGTTTAGAAGACTTGCTGTCCATCGTTAGCTGATTCTTAAATAGAAGATGAAATGCAGTCTCTAAACATATATCACAATTTAAACTGCAATGAACAAATATTGTTCACAGTAAATCAATATGTGGATATGTTGTGTGCTTTTTCAACGTATAGGAAGACTTTGAGTCTCATAAAGACAGTTTTTCCTGTGGATTTTTATCCAAAT
The DNA here is from genome assembly GCF_028389875.1 of Rhea pennata. NCBI lineage: Eukaryota > Metazoa > Chordata > Aves > Rheiformes > Rheidae > Rhea > Rhea pennata. Next base: position 18,464,134 of record NC_084663.1, read on the forward strand.
CTTTGTACTAGGGACATGAATCTTTTAACTTTCATTCAAAAACTTTTTATGATTTTGATAGCTATGGTAATTATAAGGCCTATAGGGACATCTGTTGCTTTACAGACTAATAAGAAAGAGATTTAATCATGGTTTTGTCTAGTTAGACAAAAGAACCATTTCTTGATTAGTCATATAATGGACAAAAAAAATGTAACACAAACCCTAATGACTGATCATGGGTGAAATTTATATGAAAAGTATTATCACAGTTCTCCCTAAATCAGATAAGTGTTTTTTTTCTTTCTTTCTCTCTCTCTTTTTTTTTTTTTTTTTTTTTTTTTTTTGTATTTGTCCCAATATTTCTTACTCATCTGGCACGAAACTGGACTGTAACCTACAAGCCACAACAGGTTTTGTGAAATCATGCTTACTAGTTTTTGAGAGTCCTTTTTGATGACAGAAAGGCTCTTAGGAAATCAGTAGATTTTTTGTGTAGCTTGCATTAATCAGTATAAAAGTATGTTTCTGTGAATATTGGTTTCAGTATTTGTGTAATTAGCCTGTAGACACTTGATGTTATACTAGTTGGAGCATTAGTGTCCCATTGTAATGAAGGTGAGCAAACATAGGCTAGATTTGTAGAAAGGTTAATGAAATCAGCCAGACTCTTGCTTACTGGTCTGTGCATTGTTTCATTCAGTACTATATTCTTTTGGGAGTCTGCTTCTCCAGATTAGATTACCAGCTTATCTTTCTGAAATTTCTTCCTCAAGTTGATCACTATATGTATTTGTACTTACAGGAAACCTTCTCAGTTCATATGGGATGAACTAATTAGACAAAGCACTGAGTGATCTACCAGGCTAGTCTCTTCTCTCTTTTTTTTTAGTAAAGCAAAAGGTGGAATTGATCTTCATATCACCGCAGCTGTAAACTTACAGTATCAAGAAAATTGCTCAATAACTTACTTGTAGGTTATATAGCGAATATTCTAGAAGGCTCCTGAGCAAGCCAGGAGTCAGTTCTACAAATAAAGAGATAATATTCTTGAATCAGCCATAGCTGTTTTATTCTCAAGGCTATTGCTCTCATTATGATAATATTTATTTATAAAAGGTAAACCAGGTAAGACTATAAGGATCTTGATCTCAAAATGCAGTCAATGTGTTCAAAATGTAAACATGATATTAACTACTAGAATTCATTAGGTCATACACACCCATCAATTGCAGGATTATGGGAAATTCCCTGAAAGAATATTAATAAGTGACTCTAAGGCTCTCTGTTCACGTATTAAGCTTTGATGACCTTTTCTGGTACAATTTCCCTGATGGAAAATGATAGTGAAATGGTTCTTGAAAATGAAAAGAAATATTTACAGAAACATTTATGATAATACATAGGCTAATATCTGGTTCACTCTATTTAAGAAGAGATAAAAGTAAAAATGAGGTAAAAATGTTTCCATCTGTTTTGTTCTAGTGATCTTTAAAAGTGTCAGATTTCTTATTAGCCTGCACCTTCTCAATTTGCCTGCCTGTACAGGCAAACCAATATGAGTTTAAAAAAATGCAATATGATAAAGACAATCTGCTGATACCATAGCTGTTAAAATATTTGCCATATGTATATCTGTTTCCTTGCATAATGAAGTGTAAGAATATTCCAAATGAAAAGATCACTGGATATGGTTGAATTTAGCAGATGTAACCTCTGGGCTCCAATTCACAGAAGCTCAAAAACTGTGCATGAAAGTTTACTTTGATGAACCTAAGCACATTCTAAATCATGGTTCAGAATAGGGATAATCTTAATGATCTAGAGTTGAACTTTTTGCTGGCCCATTATCAAACACCGCAGTGTCATGTTTAGGTGCAGTGTTACATGTCAACCTATCTAAGACAGACTAGATATTGTAGCGGGGGGCCTACTTCAATTGGAAACCAGAAACCTTGAATTAAAGCTCTTCTGATCTGGCAAACGGATGTTTTTCCTGTGGATTGGACTGCAGATGATATTATTTAACTTAGGCGAATGTGTCATTTATACTTTAATATGCTTTAATATACCTTAATACAGGCTACAGGAACATGTGTTCAGAATAGCTTTGCAATTAAACTTTATTTTTCTTAAATGTCACCCTTACATTGGAAAACTACTTTAGCATTAATACCTCTTGAAAATTCTCTGTTTAAGAAAATGGATTTGTAGTAGTTATGTGACCAAAGGGTCAAATTCATAGCTTCTTGGTGTAAGAATATTGATGTAAGATGTAAGAAGTTGTCACATTATGCTGGTGATAATGAATTTCACTTAATTACAAAGATAATGCAAAGATAAGAAATTCAGATATAAAGCAAGAGAATTGATTGAAATAAAACCTTTAGTCAATGGATCTTCAATCTATTACTATCTGTTCTGAAATATGTCTTCATTAACATAGCCCATGTAAAGAAAATATAAAATATTTTTCTCATTGTATTGCCTGGTCTTACCGTGTGGGCATGCCATTTATACCAGTTTTCTTAATGTATTTCCAAAAGTAAATTTATTCATATGAGCTTTAAGATTGAAGCTTGATTTAATTCTTTGACATGTACAAGAAGACAAAACACCTCCAAGAGCTGGCCATCCAAAACTCTCTGTGGTTTACTAGCTCTGGAAATGATGTGTAAGTCTTAGGAGAAATTTTCATGATTTTTTTTTGAAAATATTTTTTCATAAAGAAGCAGGTGATGATTCAGGTCCAAGGTCAAGTCAGGCAGTCAATGCACAGGTTGGAGTTAGAGTCAGGGCCAGTGATCGTCAGACCGGTTAAAAAATGGTTCAAGTTGGAAGGACCTCTGGAGATCATCAGGTCCAACCCCTGCTCAAACAGGGTATGCTACAGCTAGTAGCAACAACAACCTATTCCAGTGTTGAACTACCCTCGTGGTGAAAAAGTGTTTTCTTGTGTTCATAAATTATTTCCTGTGTTTCAGTTTGTGCCTGTTACCTCTTGTCTTGTTACTGAGCACCGCTGAGAAGAGCTTGGCTCCGCCGTTAGTATTGGTAGGATACATTGATAGGATCCCCCCTGAACTGGCTATTTGTGAGGCTAAACAGTCCTAGTTCTCTCAACCTCTCCTCCTGTTGGCTATACTCTTCCTAATGCAGCCAAGAATACTGTTGGCCTTTGCCACGGAAGTGCATTATTGGTTCGTGGTCAGCTTGTTTACCATGATCTCCAGATCCTTCACTACAAAGCTGCTCTCAAACTCTTTGGTCCCTAGCCTGTACTGATGCAAGGGGTTATTCCTCCCCCAGTGCAGAATTTGGCATTTCCTTTGGCTGAACTTCGTGACATTCCTCTCCACCCATTTCACCAGCCTGTGAAGGTCCATCTGACAGGCAGCACAACCTTCTGGTGTATCAGCTACTCCTCCCAACTCTGAATCATCTAGGAACTTGCTGATGGTGCATTCAGTCCCATCATCCAGTTCATTAATGAATATGTTAAGCAGAATTGGCTCCAGTATTGAGGCCTTAACTTGACTAGTGACTGGCCAGCTGGACTTCATGCTGCTGATCACAACCCTCTGAGCCAAGCGTTTCAGCCAGTTTTCGGTCCACCACCACTGATCACTTATATCTCTTATGATTAAGGGCTGATAGAGTTCCGTAATGATGAAGGCTGAGATTAAGCTAGGAAGTCAGCCTGTAGGTCAGGATCTACAGAAGCCCAAGCTCAAGCCCAGCTAGAGACTCCAGGCAGGGACTCAAACGCCCTTCTGAGCTTCAATGAAGCAATGGTCAAGGTGTATGGGTGGAGACCCCCGACGAAGCTGGTCAGTGCCTTTAAGACCTGTTAGTGCACTGAGGATCCTAGCTGCTCTTTAATTCCGCTTCATATCAGTACTGGTGTGAACTCACCTCCTGCTTCTTTCTGCTTTGTGGCACGGGTGCTGCAGGCGTTGTACACATGGTCAGCCAGCAATCCTGTGTGGTTCTGCTCCTCTCCATACCATTTCTTTTCTCTGTGGCCCAGAATTAAGAGGCAAATGTGGAACGAAAGGTAAACCTGGTTACTAGAAGGGTTCCAGTGAAGGATCAAAAAGCAGAATATGGAGAATGTGTTGCAGGCAGCAAAATGAGATATAAAGGTAGGTATTTCAATTCATGGCTTTGTGCAGATGAGACTAGCACTCTGTAACATCCTGAAACTGTCCATATAGGATAGTCAAAATGCTTGAATTTAATACATCTTGGATATAGAACCATATCGAGTTTCATGAGAGCTTCTCTTTAGCCATATTATTTTTACAGACATTGACCACTGATTTCTATTGCTTCATAAATTCTTCTGAAAGTGTGAATTAAAGTCACAATGAGAAGGCACAGCAGAATTTCAGGTTTGTGTTGTGTGTGTGTTTGGTGGGAGCTGAAACAAAGTATTTTTTGGTGTATTCTAGTTTGGACACCATTTGTGTATGTGTTCCTGTTGCCTGATTCATCTAGCTTTTGACTGTCCTCTCTGCTCAGCTTTTAGAATTTGTTGAGTACCTGTAACACTTACTTAATAAGGCCTATCATTTTAAATACTCTGTCAGCATTTTTGCTAAGCACACGATGCATAAAATAGTTTCAGGATGTTCTAACATAAATTAACTGATCTTATTTGGTTTCTGGGTTTTCTCCAAGGTTCAGTTTTCTTACAGGAACTGACATGAAAGCAAAAAAAAAATCTTAAGAAAATTTCGGTCACCTGCCTATTTTTGTAATCCTTAGGAATTTTTCTTTTTTTAAGAAAATAAATAATTTATATTTGACTTTCCCAGTTCTGTTAAACTAATAGAGTAGCCCTTTCAATTCATTAAAATTAATTTAAATGAATTTTAAAGATGAACGTGAAAGTAAGCCTGGAAAACAACTATTACATCTAGTCCTCTCTGAATAGTGATATTCCTTTATAAATTGATCACTCTGCAGATTTTGTCTCTTCGAAATAATATAAAATCAAAATTGAAAATTGTCACACCCTTTACTGCACCAGAAACTCTGTGAATGCCTTTTGCCAAATGGTTCATTTACCAGCATCATATTAGAAATGATGTTTTCAAAAGGTTTAGATTTTTTAATATATGGAAAAGACTAAGATTCTGAAGATGGAAATTTTCTGTTCTTACTTGAAAATACTTATTTTTTTCCCTTAAAATTGAATATGCATTGCATATCTGCAATATATTATATTATATTGAATATACATTGCATATCTGCGCATTGCAGATATCTGGTCTTTTAATCATATTTGAAATAAATCTACGGTTTTAGCTTTTGACAGATATTTAGTGCAGCTGTATTTAGTGGACCCAGTTCTGATTCCAAAACCACTCAGATGGATATATGATATCATACTCTTTGTAAAGATGTTAGATGCTGAGGTCAAAGACCTCTAAAACCAAAATCTTATTAATTTCTTTATCCAAGAAGGAAAGACATGGACAAACCTCATCATTGCTGAATAGTACTGAAAAACAGAAAACTATTGAGTCCAGGCCTCACTCTCTAAATGTATCTTCTCTGACCTGCTTTTGAATAGACATCCATTCCTTTATGAAGAAAGGCTATTTAAGTTAATACTGACAAACTAGCCAGTTTAAATGTCCATCACAAAATCATGTGGAATACTTTCAAATGTGTATATATCATGTAGGGGTACTGAATTTACATAAGAATACCAAGATATTCTATATACTCCCAAATGATAAATGATGGTCATTTTTCATGATAATCTAGTATTTTCGTCTTGATTTAGAACAACAATTTTTATCCATAAGCTTCAGTGTATAGATAAGTTCTTGTATATCGTGTATGGATACCTGCTATCTATATCTAGTTAAATATTTTATTCTTTTTAAGATGTATAAATTACACATTTTTATCACACCAGTTAATTGCTCTTGAGCAAGACTTCATATCTTCAATATGATGGTATTACAGATTTGAAAAAATGAGACTGAAACTCAGCTTTAATGAGAATGCAAATGAGAATTACTAAAGTTCAGTGAAGGTCATAGCAGCTTAATCATCAATTTATGTCAGCAACTTCTCACAAGTAACAAATGAGTATTAATAAAAACTGTTGTCTTAACAGATTAAACCACAAAATTATGATTGCTCAAGAATTTGACCAGCTGTCCTTGTACACATGCAGTTCAGTTCAAGTTGACTCCTTTATCTACAGATTCAAGAATAACCTATGTAGGTGTTGGCTATACTTATTTTAAATAACTTTGTATGGTCTACTGCCAGGAGTTCTAATGGCATGTTTTTAGTGTGTCTAAGGAATCAGGTTTTGCTCTGGAAAAATAATTGTGGCTGTTTCTCAGCTGAAACTGTAAACTATTTGAATCAATTAAAAATAGATAAGTTGCATGGATATACTCCTATTAAGTTGAATAAAAATCCTAAATTTCCTAGGACAAATACCCTTCTGTGAATTTAATTTGAATCTCTTTCTACCTTGTAAATTATATCTCTACAACTAGATAATTTTCAAAAACATAGTGTATTGCTGAGAGGGATAACTGAAAATGATCTTCTTTGTAGGTAAAACATTTGTGAATCCTAAACAAAGTAACTCCAAATCAAACTTTTCTGTAGTTTTTTTTCTGTGGTTAGATTTGTTTTGACAGTTTGAATTATTGAACAAATTATTCAAGTATTATTGAACAAATGATATTCCTCTGATGGAAGTAAGATATAACCTTAAAATCATGTAAATAGCAAATATTTTATATCATGCAATGGTGGGTAAATACTTAAATATTTAGCCACTAAAGATATGGTCAGTTATTGCTGACAGTAAACAGATGCTTAACCTTTTATTTTAAGGAAAGCTTCCCCATCTTAAACCAAGTCAATTCTGTCATGGTTCCCATAGTCTATACATCTTTTGAGTGTCTACATAATCAGGCATTTGGCAGGATTTATTAACGCAGGCACAGTCCTTTGCAAACATGACTTAATAGCTGCTGGATCGTGAACAGTTCCCACTCTGACAGCTTGCAGTGTGGGCAGTGCTTATGAGCTGCTTTCTGCACCTAGCTGTTGAGACAAGCCCACAAAAGTATGTGCAAAAGTAATGTGGTTACTTAACAGAAGGATTTTTTTCCTGAGAAAATTTCCAGATTTCAGGATCAGACAATGGCACTCAAGTATCCCTTGCTATCTTAGCAAATCAGTGAAATCAATGGAATAACACTGTGTTTCTGTTGTGAGGCCCACAAATGCTTTTCTTTCTAATATCTGTAATTTAAAGTTAGAATATTATATTAAGAATGCATTTTCAACACGCTGGAAACTGAGGAAAGAAAACTTCCATAGGTGAAGTTAAATAACCCTAAAAGTTAAATTTTAGTAGAAAGGAAACTTGAAGCTTTGAAACTGGTGAAACTTCCAGAATATGAAACATTGTTATTACTTCTAAGCATTTACAAAGAAGATTGAATTAAAGACTGCTTAAACAATTCTGTCAGTATTACTGATTATAATTCAGTGTTAAATAAGAACAAAAGAATTTTGGGGAAAAACTTAATCGTGTGAAAAGATAAACTTCTCGAAAGCTTGGGTACCACCTATTACAGTGGAGAACAGGGAATGACATCTGATCTGTCAAATTGATTATATAGTGCTGAAATAGTTCCGTGTGTATGCATGCACGGAGGTGCAAAATAGAGGAGCTGGATGAAAGACAGATCAGAGCTCCTGTGATACAAATTATACAGCAGTGTAGCTGTGAGCAAAAAGCACAGCATCTAACTTTGCTTCAATATTCAGTTCAAGGTTGACGTTTAAGGGGTAGATGGGTTATTGTTAAGGCCATTCTAGCCCTCTCGCCTTCTCCTTACCACCACATGGACCCGTATGTCCTGTGATGGCGTAGGGGCTTTATTGCTGTGCAGACCTTTGCCACTGTCTTTACACTACGCTTAGTACTGCTTTAATCTTCATATATGCATATCTGAAATGACAGAATGCTTTTATTTTCAGGTGAAATTGTATTATATGTTTATGACTACAGCAGCTAGTCACGGTTTGCAAGAATGTGTGTTGACGCTTTCAAGTTCCATTTCAGCTCTCTTAGAGCGACTCGCTTCATCCTCCGCTGCTTCCAGCAGGTACCTTGTTTAAGCTGAAGCATGTATAGAAGTAGAGGTGTAATAAGACCAACCAACTTTATGTAATGCTAGCATTCCAGAGCAATGACTAATGCATTATAATACTAGCTCTTCTACTGAAGGTGTTATATTATGCTTCTGCCTCCAAGCTTTGTTTCCTTTATGTTCTTAGGCCACTAGGCACAGCAACACAGCTAGTCACGTAGGCTGCACTTGGAGGAGAGAGAAAGGCATCTTTAGGTAGAAGTCAAACAAATAGAATGAAAGCGCCTTCATTGCCTATATTACCTTAAAGATTACAGAAGGAATCTAGATGAGCAGCTGAGGCCAGGCTTCTATTCTTTTTATACGGTTGAAAATTTGTCGAGATGAAGCCTGCCCCTAAGTTTTTGCTAGCTTACTTTTATCTGACTTGAATAGTAAGAACATTATGCTTTGTTTTATGACTTTTTTGTACATTAGCTCTCCTGAAGTTTACACTTCAGAGTAGTACATACTTTGTTTTGATAATTTCTTTTAAATAGAAGTGCTCTGACTATAAAAATTGCATTTCATGGTGGGGCACCTTACTGCATGTAACTCTTTTTAAATTTTTATATCATATATGATTGAATTATGATTTACTTACACCATTTGAGCCACTCTTACTCGTTCCACATCAGATCAGTAAGGGCTGAATCACCCTCCATTGCTGTTATAATCATCATCCTGCATGTATAAAACCAGTTCTTTCAATTTGGTGTTTCAACAGTCTTTAGCTAGGCTTTGTATGTGAGCCATGCATAAACTCAAGGTGCAATTTTTAGATAACTGTGAACTTCTCCTGAATTCCATGCTTAGTTTAGAAGTAAGAGGCAAATAACTTATTTAAGATAGTGCTAAGAAGAATAGTGAGTTTTATACCTTATACAGTAACAATCCTTTTTATTATATTATTGTACCTATCTTAGGAGCTTACATTTGAATTCTTTTCTTTAACGGATCTTTAGTATTGGATTGTATAGTGCACATTCCCTACTTTACTTTCACTGAATGCGTATTTGATGTGTTTAAATGTGGCCACTGGATTATGCTGATGATGTGTGAGAGTTAGCCTTCTTTAATGGAATAGAAATATGCTTTCAGTGCCGTTAGTAACTAAACAGATGCTACTGCTATTGATCGACATTTCCTGTTGAAAATACTCATCTGAGTGAAATACTATTTGTTACCTTTTTTCCCCCACGTATCTTGTATTTTAGAATTTCGGCTTCGATTAGTATATTATTTCTAAGTGCTCCATTCATTGTATCATTCATTTGCCTTCTAATGTGATATAACTTATTAATTTGCTCTTCTGGTTGTTAATCTGTTCAGTATTTCTTATGATATTAATAAGTGATTTTATTATTTTAAAACCAAATCATCTTGTTAGTTCTTATGGTATGTTCTAATATGGAGGAAAAGAAATTGTCTGAATATGAGATCATTCCCACATTTCATAAACAGTACTTCTTGATAACACCAGGGAACAGTGCTCACTTTGAGAACAGGTGGTTGAATCCCTGGGGGAAGGGGGGAATGTACTCAGGATCATGATAAATAGTTCCACAGAAAATTGCAAATATATATCTATTTTTTTGTTTTCTGTCTCTGAGATGGTCATATGGAAAACACCTATTGATTTTATCCAATGAATAGCTGGGAAAAATAGTTAATTTTGACAATTTATTTTCTTTCCGTGATTTTAACTTAAGCATTTGAAGCCCATAAGACATTGTCTTATCCTTACATAGCCCAAATAATGCATTTATAATTCTTGACTTGTAGCTTTTTTTAAAAAAATATCAAACATGGGTTTGTTTCTTCTTTTCTTTTTCTTTCACATTTTTTCCTTCTTCAAATAAATTTAATTGATTTCAGTAAATCTCTTTCCAATTTCCATGTGCATAGCTACAATTTGTCCTCATGGAACAACCAAAATCCATTGCAATCAATAGTTCTGGAAGAAGAAATAATACACAACACATGTATTAGTTATACTTTCAAGATCTTCAGGTAGTGTCTGTGTTTGTTTCAATTACACAGTTCCCGTTTCATTGCATAGGAAATGTAGGTGTATCCAGAAGGCAATTTAGTTTGTTCTTCACCAAGTAGGTAGGAAGATATTAGAAAAGTCATCCCAAGCCTTTAGGATCCTGTTTACCTACAGATGGTGATGCTTACAAGTCTTTTACATAATAGATAATAATTAAAATACTCTAGTAAGTGAGAGGAGACTAAGCTTTTATCTCCTTCGTTTCTGACAAGTGATCTAATATCCAGACTACATGTATCACAGGTAAGAGTACTTTTACACTCCATTACGTTGAAGTTGAACCTCTATGACAGCAATGAATGTAATAGTTCATCACTAGGACAGAAAAAATGCAAGACCCGTTTTTAGTCTAAGAGTATGGGTACTGAATTTGAAAGAACTATAAATTTGGTCTCAAATACAGTTCCTGGCATGCATGTCCTTTTAACGTTAGACATTCTTTAAACAAATGAGGCCACTTTTGTGGAAATCTACTGTTTTAGAAACAAGTTTCTTTTGATTTCTCTTTGAACCATATCCTGGTTTTAAGAAAAGAGAGAGGAAGGGTTTCACAGAGTATGATTACTAAGGTGTTCTTGTGAGATGTAGATTCAATATTTTCATGTTGAGTAGAGGTGGAACTGATATCCCACAGTTCAGTATGAGTGCTGTAACCAGAAGGAGGAATTACATGGCAATAAATAAGATTTCTACTTAGTCCAATTTTTCCATCTTCAGAGGTGCAGAGGCAGTGTTGACCAAAGCCTAGATAGTAATGGATCTATAGGATCCTGTATCCTTGGAAATAAGGGCATGGACAAATTCATTTTAGGAGTCATGAACTTTTCCTGTTCTGTATTCCCTAATCTAAACTCAATAGGAATTCAACTAAAACACATGGATTTACTTAAACTGTAGATGTTTATAACTTGATTTTAGGGAGAATTTAGGTGGACTGGATTTTTTTTTCTTCTGATTTGCTGTGTGTGAGTGAATCAAATAAAATCATAAAAAATAAATTATTTAAATGATTTATTAGTTATTCATTATGACTCATAGAGGAGGGATATATATCATCTGTTTAAAGAATAAAATGATTCGAATAGGTACTATTAGGCACATGATACTCCTAAATAAACTCTTTGCAGACAGCTTCCTCATAATAAAATTTTCCTCTATTGTACAATGAAAGTTCTAATGTTACTAATTTAATTAACTTTACCAAAGAAGGATTCCCAGATGTCTTGAACAAACTTTCAATCATAGCAATTTTAGAAGCACTTAACTTTTATGATTAAAACTGTTATGCATATGTGACTGAATTTTCAGATTCCCAACTTTCTACTAGCTGTATCTCAATGGAAAATGCAAATTATGGGCCTGCTTATTTATTTACATTTGTTATAGTGGTAACACATTCTTTATAGCCTTTAGAAAGTATCCTTATGAATGTATGGAATCCATCCAACATAGAGAATCCTATTCTTTTGAATAACTAAACTGATTTTTCTATGAAATAAAATTCTTCATCCATTTATCTTTAGATTGCACATTTAGTGTAAATGTATATGACATAAAACATAACTTTGTTCTAATTTCCATAAATACTATTTACATTATTTTACAACATTTTTTACAGCATTTAGGTTATGCTGGAAAGAATAACAGCATTAAAAGCTGTCACTATTATGTAAATGTATCACTTTATTAAATTTCTTTTGTCTTTAAGAACAACCTATTAGTATGGTTAAAACTTTGAAGATGAAGTAAAAATTCCACAAATCCTCTTTGAAGGACTGTAAACAATCCAGTCATGGAAATGATCTGTTGAATTTGAGGACAAACAAATGAACTAAATCTGCTTAACAGGCCTTTGATTAATCATATATCTACTTTATATTTCTCAGGATTATTAAGAAATCAAGTTTATTAGAAGCTAGAAAGTATATAAAATGGTAATAGCTGCATTGTACATAATAGTGAAGAAATAAATTTCTTTCTCATCAGTGTTAGAACCTAAATTCAGCAAAAGCTAAAAAGTTAGAAAGTATATAATCTGACAGTATAAATGTGGAAATAGCGTGTTTTAAAGAAGACTTCCGCATACAAATGAAAAATTGGGAGAAGTTAAATCGGAGACTAGATGCCAGAAAAATGAATTATTTCTAATAATACAAACTTGCATACCTCAAATTACTGAAAGCCATTTATCTATGTATTGGAGAAACTGATTTGCAGTCCTTGTGCACCAACCTGGAACTTTCATTGCATTCATGATGACAAGAACCAGATAAAGATCATTTATGGTGTATACCATATGCTAACAGTTGATCTTGGACTATCATAAGGTCTATTTTAATTTTGTCAACAGGTAAGTGAAAGTGGCAATAAAAAATAGCTTTAATTCTAAATATCAAGATTTTTTTAAAAAAGTTTACTGCAAAAGGCCACAAAAAGATAGTGTAGTACTCCAATATGAAATCATTATTGGTTCTCATGCTATGTATCCTGATGGCAACAAGGCTTTCCCCAGTGGGATGTCAGAGATCCTAGTGAGAAAACACACTGAGAAGAAATAAGCGTGGAAGCACCTCAATGACTTAAAACTTGAACCATTATGACATTGATCATACTGCCGATCATATTACTGATCATAGCAGGACTGCACTGACAAAATGTCTTGGCCGTCTTATCACAACACTAATGCCTTCAAAACAGATATTTTAAAGGCTTGAACCATTTTACATGATAATATAGCCAATGCAATAAGAATGCAACTTTATTATTTTTATTCTGACTCCAGAGAGGGAAAGAATACATAGGCAGAAATACTTTAAATTTAATCCATCTAATCTGTTAAATACACATTACCATTTCAATGGTGTCTATGTAAAGTACTGAGTTTTTTTTTTTTAATTTCATCCCTATATTTATGGTTATATATAGTCTCCTGTTGAATCCATCCACAACATCACAGTGTGTTCCACAGATCTTATGTTAAGAGCCACGTACTTTTGTTTCTCTAGAAAATAACTGGCACTAACCTCGTTTTATAGTCCCAAGTTCTTGTACTGTAAGACACAGGAAACAGCTGACCCCTATCTACCTCCTCCATGTAGCCATAATTTTGTCAAGTTCTGTCATCTCTTTCCACCCGTTTCTGTCCCGTTTCTAGGCTGAAAATTCATAGCCTACTCGGAAGTGTTGTCATGTGTGATTTAACTATGATCTCTGTTTTAGTGGTTAACACTGGCCTGTATATTGCTTGTATGAGCTTCATGGAACCACAGAATAGTTGGGAATAGACGGGACTCTGCAGAGATCGTCTGATCCAATATCTGCTCCAACAAGGTCAGCTACAGCTAGTTGCCCAAGAAATGTCCAGTTGGGCTTTGAATATCTCCAGAGATGGAGACTTCGTAGCCTCTCTGGGCAACCTGTTTCAGTGTTGAACTACCCTCATGGTGAAGAAGCATTTTCTTGTGTTCAGATAGAATTTCCTGTGTTCCAGCTTGTGCCTGTTGCCTCTTGTCCTGTTAGTGGTCAGCGCTGAGAATAGTCTGGCTCTATGCTCTTTACACCCTCCCATCAGATATTGACAAGCTACCTCCGAGCCTTGTCTTCTTGAGGCTGAACAGTCCCAGCTCTCTCAGCCTCTCTTTGTATGAGAGATGCTGCAGTCTCTTAATCATCTTTGTGGCTTTCCACTGGACTTGCCCCAATAAATCCATGACTTGTACGGCAAGCCCAGAATTGGGCCCAGCACTCCAGATATGGCATCACTAGGGCTAAGTAGAAAGAAAGGATCACCTCCTTCAACTTCCTTACAACAGTCTCTCTAATGCAGCACTAGATATTGTTGGCCTACTTTACCACAAGAGCACATTGCTAGCTTGTGTTCAAGTTCTTGTCCACCAGGAACCCCAGGACCTTCTCTGCAAAACTGTTCTCTAGGTGGTTGGCCCCAGCCTGTACTGATGGAAGAAATTATTCCTCCCTTGGAATTTGCATTTCCATCTGTTGAACTTCATGAGGCTCCTCTTTGCCCATTCCTCAAGCCTGTTGAGATCCCTCTGAGGAGCAGCACAGGAATCTGGTATATCAGTCATTCCCTCCATTTCTGTAGTATCTGCAAATATGCTGAAGTGTACTTGATTCTGTTATCCAGGTCATTAATGAACATATTAAAGAGTATTGGACTCAGTATCAACTCCTGGGGGACACCACTAGTGACTGGTCTCCATGTCACTCATGCTGATCACAGTCCCCTGACCGTGGCAGTTCAGCCAGTTCTCAGTCCACTTCAATTTATACTATTCATTGTCTTGTCTATGAGGATGTTCTAGGAGATAGTGTCAAAAGCCGTATTAAAGTCAAAGTAAACAACATTTACTGCTCTCCTCTCATCCATGAAGCTATGATAAGAAGACTCTCATCACAGAAGGCTGTCAAGTTGGCTAAGCATGATTTTTCCTTTGTAAATCCATGCTGACTAATCCCAGTCACCTTTCTGAATTTCATATGTCTGGAAATAGTATCCAGGATTAGTTGCTGCAGCACTACAATGGACTGAGGTGAAGCTGACCAGCCTGTAGTTCGCAGAGTCCTCCTTCTTGCCCCTTTTGAATATTGGAGTGATATTTACTCCCTTCCAGTCTTCAGGAACCTCTTCTGAAAGACCTTTCAAAAATAATTGAGAGTGGCTTTGCAGTGATGTTTGCCAGCTTACATAGCACTTGCAGTTGTATCCCATCAGGGCCCATGAACTTGTTAATGTTCAGGGTTTTTTTTTTCAAGTGTTCCCTAAACTGACCTTCCTCCACGAAGAGAAAGTCTCTATTGCTTCAGACTTTCTCTGTGGTCATAGAGGCTTAAGAGTGCCGAGGGACTGTCTCACTACCTCTGCCTTTTCTGTGTCCATTGGCTCCAAGGCACCTGCTCATGTGAGAGCGGGCCCACATTTTCCCTAGCCTTCCTTTTACTGCTTAAGTGCTTGTAGAAACCTTTCTTGTTACCCTTCACATCCCTTAATACTTTCATCTCTAGCTGGGCTTTAGCTCTTTTTTATGTTTGAGTTTATTTAGGAGCTTTGTGTTCATCCATGTAGGCTTCTTGCTGCCTTTAATTGATTTTCTGCTTGTTAGGATGGACTATACCTTGGAGGAGGTGATCCATTTATTAGTTTCTATGAGTTAATACCCCAAAACATTAAGTAAAGATATCCAGGCTAATGACTAGAAAATATGTAGACTTCATTTTTTTGTAGTCCCTGTATAATTTACAATGATGTATTTCTCTTATTTTTTTTCTTGCTTTTCAGATTCTGTATGAAATGCTGGAGTAGGAGAACTGATAGTATAAGCAGAAATTGCTTTTGAGAACTAGTGATATTTGCCCAGTTGCTGTTTGCATGATAAATGGTTCTGTTTGTTGTATGTGTCATTATTGCTAGTGACTGCTGACTACTCTGCCCTGAAAATAAACCAGCAGCCAGGGTTTTAGCCTATAGGCTAATGGCAAGAAATGCATATCAGGAAGGTCTCAATAAGCAGAGTACGCTATTTGCAATGTTGTAACCTGCGTTAGATGTATTCTGTGCTTACCTAACAGCTGGATACTCTTCTGTTCTTCCATCCACTGTTTGTACAACTGTCTTGAGTAGACTTCACATACTGAACTCTACAGTTAAGTGCTCAGTGAGCTTTCTGTCTTTAGCACAGATTCAGTCAGCTTGCCACTTTCCATTTTGACATATGAAACCTCAATTGTCTTTCTGAAATTCAGCTGAGTGGTTAATAGCTGTGTGCCATATTGGAAGGTACTGAAGATCACTGTAGTTTCTTATCTGAAAATATGAATTAAGATTGTCTATCTAAAGCTTGTTTTTTATATATATTAAGTTGCTCTTCCAAATAACAGAAATGTGAAAAAGATGTATGAAGGCAGGGAAGGTACGTTCTATTAGTTCTCAAGTGGTTTTCTATTGTTAGTCACTGATGTGTGAAGTTCCACATTTCCCTCTGTTTTACACTTCAATGCTATGTTAGCAATTTTGTAGCGGCTGTTTTAGACGGTGGCTACTGAAAGTCAGCACGATACCAATGCTAGTAAGGCAGTGTTGTAATTCTTTTGTGATGGAAATGTGAATATCTTATGTAAATGTGAATGACTTCACTTATGGCCCTTTTTTAAGTATGTACCCAACGATTAGAAGATCTTTTTTTTTAATGTGTACGTATGCTGCAAGAGTAATTGACTTTTTTTGCTGGCATGAATTCTCATGGATTCTCTGTTTCCAAAGAGAATTGCAATATTTTATTTTATAGAATTCTGTTTTGGCATCTTGCTAACAGCTGTAGATGTAAGATACCATGCTGTAGATGTCCATTACCATGCCAACATTCACAAACGGAATGCTTGCACCATGTACCACACTGAAATAGTTGTCAAGGTTATATAGTGTCTGCACAAGTGACTGGTACCAACTACCTTTTAGAGGATATGTTTTTATACCTAATTATTTTACTGTAGAGTTGGAAACTTAAGAAAATCCTGTGACCAAATATTGGATAATTTTAAATTAGGAATAATAGGATAAAGGAGTTTGAGGTGATCTATATTTGCTCATTTTTAGTTTGAGGTGATCTATATTTGCTCATTTTTATTTTCATTTCTTTGGAAATTACTACAAATGCCACAATCGGTACTACCCTTTTCCTATGACATTTGTAATTGATTTTTTAATACCTCCTCTTCCTTTCCTGCAAGTAATATGATTTTCTGTGTATTACGTGTCTTAAAATGTTTTTTCTTTAGCATTTTTAGATCCTGGGAGTGTGTGATATCTGTGCATAAGGTATTATGGGTAACTTACTAAATTCAGTAATTTTCAGCCGAAATGAATGCTTTCTACCTAGTATTGGCACCTTTTTCTCTCATAAAAAATATTAGTTCAATCCAACTAGTAAGAAAAAACATTCTTGAACTGAAATTCAGTTGAAACATATTCACTTTAAAAAGTATAATAATTTTTATTAATATATATCTTAAACTAGAGATATGATAAAAATAAAATAGATTTTGGGCCAAATGAATGGTAATGCTTTTGATCATTATAAGCTATGTTATTTCCAATCAAAGTATTGTCTTTAAACAAATAAATATTTTTCTTAATTTATTTGACCAAGGAACATCTAAATTAACAAATGATTCTCATATTGGAATTCTGTTGGTATTTCATTGTTATAGTTTTAAGCATACTTGAAATTCTTGTAAAGAAAACTTTGTTTAAATTTTGCTATATATAATGCTCAAAAGAAATATATAATTCTGAAATTCTTTAAGGAATACAGTCTTAATTAACTTGTTTCACTTATTGTTCTTTTATGTTTAAATAAAACCATTTTACGGTATTACTCTTTTTAAAGATGTCACCAATAAGCTGAAATACTTATATCTTAGAAATGAGATCATACCCAAGTGAGAACTTGGTATGATCAGATACCATCTTTTTAAAAGACAAACATCTACGTTTCTAGGTTTTGAATGAAGCTGTTTTGGGCATAGTAGCATAATGTGTTGCTATGCTTTATTGTCTGTACTCTCTTCACAGAAAAGAATAATAGCAATGACTGTAGCCATATATATCAGAAATAATTGATTGCTAAGATGCCTTCTTGGAAGTGCCATATATATTCTTAAAAATTTTGCAGGTTTATGCTTACAAATTATAAATTATGTGCTTGCTTTGTGGTTCATTGTTGTTTGGTTACAGCAGGATATACATATTCTAAAGACTTTGCTACTGAACTTTAGCAGACAGTATAGTCTAAGATGATTGAGAAAGTCGTATAGTTTCTCTAAAACTCTAAAAGTAAAAGCAGCATGGATTTCATCAGGAACATTGATTGGAATTTATTGCACAAGCTTTCTTAAAATCTTTTTCATGCATATCTACTTTTTAAAAATTCTTAGTTTCTTTTTTTCCAGGAAATAATACATTTATAGATCTTTTTGCTGTTTAATTTTATAAGCATTTGTTTTCATCTTTCACTGGAATTCATACAAAGTTCTTTCCTCTAACTACTTTTATGCATTTTTTCCTAATGATTGGGATCGTCAGTAACTCTGGCTAATGGTGTTGTGTACAGCGTACATAGTGGTTGTGCAAAAAGAAGGTGAGAAATGGTACATGGCAGTGCTCAGGATGTTACAGTACGAGTGCAGGTGCACTGTGCTGAGGTCAGCGCAGTGAGAGTGCCTGCACACTGGTCAGCTGAGCTCCTTAGTCTTTAACAAATCAATGGAAACTCTGAGAAAGTGCAAAAATCTTGCTGCATTGAAAAAAATACAATTAGTCAGTCCATACCCAATTACACCAATGAATGGAAGCAAATATGATATGAAATCTGTTTATTGTATTCTGCATGTATTTAGCAGTGATAAAGGCATGTACCAGCAAAGTACGCTGAGGTGGCTGTTAAAAAAAATTTCTCACTTAAATGCTCCTAAATTATTGCCAATAGATTATGATTCAGTGAAGAGTGTTTTTTCCAGAAAGGTAAAAATTATAATAAAAAGTAAGCACTGTCACAGATACAATGTACACATAAACTGTCCTTAAGAGTGGACATTTGAAATTATGAAACAAAAATAATATGTTTACCAACTGTGTACAAGCCATTGCAGTCAAGAAGGTAATAACTTAATATAGGCCTTGACTGGCTATTCTCTACCACCACAGGGAATGCTGTATAATAGGTAGAAAAGATATATGGTGTGTCACAAATTCTGAAATCAGAATGGATATTTAGAAAGTATGATATGGAAATGTGAAAGTCTCAGAGCAAACTTCGTTCTACTTTGTGGTTGTGAGAAGAGTTCAGAGAGGCTTCTTGGTGGGGAAGAGCTGAGGCTGAAAGACAAGGAGATGTGGGAAGCCTTTAGATGGGTCTGGTAACTGACATACGTAAAATGTCAAAATTTACATGTTTAGTGTTTGGAGGAGAGTTGGTATCGTACTGTTGTGCTCGTTTTACTTAATGTCTATTACAATTCAATAATCTGTACATGAAAGTCCAGTTTTAAATGAGCTGCTTCAAAGTAGGCTGCATTGGTCATCCTAGGAACCAACTGAAGGTAAAAAAGAAAACAGTTAATTCATTCCTGTAAAGCCTTTATTGCATTGCAGAGTGCTGCTGCCATCGCGTACGTTTCTTTGGCAGGCCTTCGTTCTTACAGCTTTGTGTGTGCACCTCAGAATTATGTTAGCAACATTTCATGAGAAGGTAGTCACAGAAAAGAAAACCTAAGCTTGGCATTCTTTACAACTTTTCTGTAGATTTGACTCTTCTTAAGTGGGTATAACTTTTCTGTCGTGATCCTGACTGTTAGAATTGTGCACAACCTTTGTAAATAAGCTATTTACTACTTGTTCTGATGGTTTTATGTCAGGATAAATACATATCAATGTATATGTTGGTTGTATGTTTGTTTACCTTTTGCTTGTTTAGATACTTCTGTTTAGGTATCTTTATTTATAGTATTTATAGTATTTATAGTAATGGGCTCATTTTAATGAGTCTGTTCAAATGGTGCTCTGCAAGAGTATATTTGAGGAACAAAATGATGTTCTGTAAGAGTATATCTAAGGAACAGGTATGAGTTTATTTGTGGGAAAGACTGAGTCTTTGCTTTTCAGCTTTTACACAGTGATCTTTTGAAATAACACATACTCCAGGATTGCACAGCATTTTCTTGCAGGCACTATGTTATTGTCAGCTATTAGTGAGCAATGAATTGTTGTATAGTAGGTAGATTTTTAAGGCTATTTCTAATTTGTCTTCTGTAGGAGCACTATCAGACTGCTCAGATGTTTAAGTCCTCTGTTCTGTTCATGTGCTTTACTAACACAAGTGAACGATATCTGAGTAACAAAATATTTGCTTTAAATAGAGGAATACTGGGTGAAAGAATTTGTATTGTTGACTGATATTTATTGCAGGCTCTCAGACTGAGGTGGGAGATGGTCAATCTGGATTGCTTTAAACAATTCAAGTCCAGCTTGAGTTGTCCAGCATCAAGGGCTTGTCGAGCCCTTGTTTAGCATTTGCTGTTATAGAAAAGCTAAAGGAACAGTGGTCCAATAAAATTAGATATGTACTAACTTTCAGTTGTTTGTCTTGAGAGAAAACAGGAAAAAAACCAGAGCAGTGATAGAAGCCTATCTATCTTTGATCTGAATATTGCAGATTTGTTCCCCAAATGAACAAAACATTCTACAGGTTTGGTTTGCCTCACATGTCTTAAGTGAACTTGTAAGCTTTTCCAAGTGAACATCCATTGAATTTATTCACCATAGTTCATATTTGAATGTCAGGCTTTCCACAATTGCATCCCAATGTTTTTTTTCCTCCCCGTTTGTTATCAATTTATAGTTAAAATTATCACCACAAGGTGGAGTTCAAAATTTTCCAGCATGTACCATCATTTCATTATATTAACAAGGAGTAAACAACATTTCTTCTTAAGTACTGTACCTGAATTATGTCTGAAATTTACAGGAGTTTCTATCAATAGGAACACACAATACAAGAAGATAGCGATAACTTTGGAACTTTTTCTGTAGTCAAGATAGAGTCTTCATGCATAGTTAGTTCTGGGTTTAAGGAAGGTGTACGCTTAGCTGAGCAGAGAAGAGTAGATTATGATGTTGTTTTACTGCCTAAGAATCATTTTTTTTGTTCTCTTCTATTCTCTAATGCACTCACTGAGTGCCAAGATCCTGCAGCACATCAAAGATATTGCTGCAGATCATCTTATTAGTGCTTACAGAGGAGGAATTTTCTAACACATGGACACTTAAAATTTTTTGGAAGGAAAACACTAACTACATTTATCACCTGTATAAACAATGAATTTTTATAACATATGTGGGGTTGAGTTGGTATAATTAGTTGGCTGATTAAAGGAATTCTATTATGCATGCACAAACAAATTGTAAAAACTTTTTTTTTTCTTTTAGTTTTGGTTGTGGAGCCACCATGATTTATTGCTTAGTAACTGTGACAGTTTTCAAATAGAGACAGAGATTTAAGAGCTCTATTTATATATTTCTAAAAACTTTGTTCTCTCCTATAAACAGTACTTTTTAAATCATCAGTGTTTCTAATCCATCGTAAAGTACTTCTTTTATATATATATGTCTCAGATCTCAGTTTGAATAGGTCATCTTTTATGTCTTTTAAACTTTCTATAAGCTTTAGAGTCTGGACATGAGTGCAGAACACTTCTTGATGAATGAACTGGTCAAGCAGTTGAAGTAGCACAACAATTATTAGTAATTAGCCGAATTGTGGTGCTGAAAGGACAGCTCTTGGCAGTGTTAAGAAACCGTTAATAAATAGCACGTACACAAAGAACACAGAAATCATTATAATAAAATAATTACC
This sequence comes from Rhea pennata, assembly GCF_028389875.1. Classification (NCBI taxonomy): domain Eukaryota; kingdom Metazoa; phylum Chordata; class Aves; order Rheiformes; family Rheidae; genus Rhea; species Rhea pennata. The sequence continues at coordinate 18,485,781 of NC_084663.1, forward strand.
TAGAACTGATCAGTTAAAAGTTTTTAAATGTACATTTATAACAAATATTATTGATAAACAATTATTTGTAGTTTTCTTATTCCTTATCAATTAAATTACAGCAGATGCGGTCATACCGCATCTGTGTTTTACGAGGACAGTGTTATTAAAGTCCTTCCTTTAAAGGTTTCCTGTTTTAATCTTCAGGACGGCTAGAAAACTAGAACACTAGGTTTAGTGATTTATTTTTTGTTTTGTTTTACATTTGTTACGTCTGTTTATGACTTGACATGTCATTGTCACTCATATTTCCTGAAAAGCCCCTGCTTTGGGATATCATACAATATGATTTTAATCTATTATGTTGCTCAATAATGATGAAAAATTCAAACTATTAAACTTGAATTGAATTAAATAAATCAAGAAGAATTATAATGAGGCAATTCATACTTTGCTATAATTTTTCTTAACCCATTTACTCAGTAGGAAAGTAATTTCTGATTTTTTGAACAACTTTTGAAAATCTCATTAATATTTTCACCTTTCTTATGCTATCCATATGTTACTCAGTTTAGCAAAAAAATAGAATAAAACAAAAACCCTCAAGCAAACAAACTTTACTTTAAAGCCTTGAGAATAAATACTGAGTTTAGTAGTCACATGCATGTAAATGTGAGAATATGTGTATGAGGAGACTTTCATTAGGATTATAGTATTTGATATAATTAATGACTAGGAGTGATATCTTGATTGGCAGGGACAGAATTCTAATCTCTACCACTGGCTCTCTTTATGGTGTTAGATGGCTCACAGTAAATTTGGTGTTTCTGTTCAAATTGCCCTGAAAATGTTTAAAATAAGTATTTATCTATCACACCTTCTGTGAACAGGTCCTCCGCTTAAAGATGCAGGCCCAGTCTCTCTTGTGCTTCAGCACAGTACAGCTTTTACAACAAAATCTTGCCTTGTATATTTAAAGCGTATGAGTGAAAATTGCAGTTTTATTGATAAACACTATTTATTGAGGATTAATTATTGAAATATGTCTAATAGCTTGTTATTTTCATTGCCATAATTATAACCTTCTAAATGAAATTTTCCTGTCTTTCTTTTCAAAGTATAAATAATGCTGCAATTTCTGAAATTTCCACAAATGAATATATTACTTAAATTGAAAATCCATTTTCAGTCCCTTTTATGATGTTACAATACAAACAAAAGTATTCGCTTCTGATACTGAGATAAACTTGCATTTATACAAAATGTCAGCTGCATGTTTAAAGTATCTTAATGGCGTGATACCGTTACAGAACTCCATGATTTAGATTAGATTTCAGAGAATCATTTCTGACTTTTGGCCATTAGGAGTCTTGGGCTAAGGAGAAGGAGATCTGTGAAATGCTGTTAAAAAGGAACAGAAAATGAACATCCATTTAGAAGAAATATAACATCTTCAGCTACTTATTTTGGTGGCTGCACATGTTGGCCTCCAGATCGGAAACTGCTTGTATTTGGTTTAGATGGCAGGTACAGCTTTTAATTTGGAATCTCGTATAAGGAGAAAGGAGTTTCTTACATAAAAGCATTAAAAAGAATCTAAAAAATTGTACAGTTTGACAGTTTTTTTCAGATCTGTAGACAAACGATTAGTGATGATCCTTGCATAGTTTTGATAGTATTTCCATAAAATGGGCTCTTAGTCTTTTCTTATAAAAATCTTCTAAAACCATGATGAAATAGCCCTTGTGCTAAGAATGTAATCTGGAGGTATTCTTAAACATATTAGCCTTTTAGGAACAAACATGAACATATCAAATTGTCATATTTGAGAAGGGGTTATGATGACACTGGTTTTAAAGCACTGGCTTCAGTCTTCAATGTTAGCAATAACTGTTGTTAGCTGCCTTAGTTAAGGCTTCTATCAGTCTAAAATCTGTTTCTTAGACAGTCAAGTATGCGTCATATAGGCTTATAACATAAATACTATATGCAATTTTGGAGCAAGAACACATTATCCACTTAGCTTATTGACTGGGTTCATGTGGAGTTGACTGCAGCACCATTTCTGTGAATGTGACAACCCACGGATGAAATATCGTAGCTATGCTGGCCTGTAGACAACTGTGTCAGCCAATACGGCATGCTACTGTTAAGTTGAACAACACTGCTGCTGTCACCCTCTTCTTTTAGAAACTATTTTCTATGTCAGAAATAAGAGCAAGACCTCACTCAAAAGTGTTCTGTGTTAGAACCAAATTCTTTCTGATCTTTATGCAAAGCTTGACATTGTATAGTCATGATTATTTGTTGAAGTAAGTGCTTTTAAAAATGTGTGAGTGTAACATTAGCTGGAAGCAACCCCTTTGCTCCTCTGGGAAGAGCTATATTCATTATTTTCTCTTTTAACTGAGATGTAGACCAAGGACAATCCAGATCCCGGTTACCATTGTACTAGAATGGTGTTTTCTGGTTCTTCTCTAGTTTAATGTTGAGGCAATGTCATCGGAAAATGCTTAATAACAAAGATCAAATCTCCCCTTCAAATGCCAATATTTCCCAACTGCAAGAAATTTATGCAAACTATTGTCTGTCTGGTGATTTGAGATTTTGTATGTTGTGAATCTGAATCATTCATACTTATCCAAATTGAATAAAACATGTTTATTGAATACCTGAATACAATCCATTAAATTTCATAAGAGCAAAGGAATTCTTACCTTGATACTGGAAAGATCAAAAAAGGGGAAACTGAAGGTGCTGCTGTAACTTGTGCTTAGAATAATGGTTTCAGTGCCATAAGTATATTAGTGTCTGTACTTATCATACAGAAATATATTTTGTGACAATGCAGCTGTTGCATGTTCCAGGCCTCCCACCTCTCCCCCCCCCCCCATCTTAAATAGGCCAGAAAGACCTAACAATCTCTACCTCATTTCTCAAGTATTCTCACAATAGATTTGGGATAAGATAGGTGGCAGCTTGCTCTAAGTTGTCTTTACCTTTCAGAAAATTTTATTGAAGTTTAGCTATTCATAGGAGCTCCCTACTATTTAATGTCACTTACATTTTTGTGAACATTCTTATCTATACATGTTGAATCTTTTCCTATAACCACTCAAGGCAAGATCATATGACTAGACCTATTAGGATATGCCAAAGATAACTCAAATACAAGGAAAGCAAAATTTAACTAAGAAAGTAGGTTACCAGCTCTGTAATGATACTGATGATCATTTTATAACATTTTGGTTATTTCTACATTTCTTGGTTCAAAGGCTGTGCTATAGCTCAGTTTCTTCTTTTGATATCTTTTAATTTCTTCAGTACTTATTTTAAATTACTGATATCCATCAATTTATGACTAAAACTGGGTGGACTACAATACAATTTTATCCAAATGTAAATCTAGGTTTAATATAATGTGTTTGGATTCAAGTTTGGATCTTTATGAACTTTAATGGGGAATAGGTGTCTGTCCCTCAGAACAGCCTGTCCCTTAACGTGCAAAGACACCTAAGGAGTTTCCAATCTGGCTTGGAATTAGAAGCATGGAAACTATATATCTAGGGAAGAGAGACAGGGATATATGGGTGGGTGTGTGTGTGTGTGTGTGCGGGCGCGTGTGTGTGTATTTATATATCTCCCTGTGTAGAGATGAGAGGGATGTATAGATGAGATAGACAGATATAAAGAGAGATAGGGATGAAAGGAGACAGAGAAGAAAAAGAGAAAGAAAGGGAAGAGAGAGAGAGAAAGAAAAAGAATGAAAAGAAAGAGAAAGAAAAGAGAACGTGAGAGAGAAGGAAAGAGGGAAAAGAAAGAGAAAGTGAGAATGAGAAAGAAGGGGAGAAAGAAAAAAGAAAATGAGGGAAAAATGTGAGAGAAAGCAAGAGACAAAGAGAAGGAGAGAGAAAAAGAAGGGGAGAGAAAATGAGAGAAAAAGGGAAAGAGAAGAGGAGAGAAAACAAGGAGAGAAAAAGACGGGAAGAGAAAGGAGGCAAAGAAAGAAGGTAAAAAGACAAATGAAGGGATATTGGAACAGCAGTTCCTGGGGAGCTGGTGATCTGAATGGCTGTTTGTTCTATTTGCACAGTGGTTGAATATATGTATAGGACTGGAATGGATCATCTCAGGTCACAATCTAGACTATCCTCTCTTATGAATTAGGATCAAATATATTAAGATCATCCCTAGTGTGTATATATGTAATCTGTGCTTTTTTAAAAAACAAACAAACAAACAAACAAACAACTGTAGTAGTGTGGATATCAGATCAATGATAATCTGCTCCATCATTTAACTGTCCTGATAGCTGGGCAATTTTCAATTAGCTTCTAATTTAGCTTTCCTTTGCTATGTTGGTTACTGTAATTAATAACAGATCTAATTTATCTATATCTTTCTTAAAACTTGGAGGCCCAGACTAAAAAGACTGCTGTTGTTGGAACTTCAGGAGTGATATTCAGGAAATACTACTTCTCTTGTCTCATGTATGAGAGGCAGTGGGCACTAACTGAAACACAGGAAATCCCATCTGAACAGAATAAAACACTTGTATGTTTGTGTCAATGTATTCCTGAATTACAGTTTATTTTATTGCAACAATATCATACTTTTGGATCATTATTCACTTTGTGACCCACTGCACCATACCTTTTTCTATTATGTAGGCAATTATCCTCTATTTTCTCCCTTTAAAATGGTTAGCACTTGAGAAAAATGTAATGCCTATGCTTCCCCCATGCCAAAATTAAAGACAATTTGCTATATTCCTGATTCAGAAGAATTGTGTTAACATTTGTTTGAATCTCTGAATTCATGAAAATGTTGACTTTTCCAAATGACTGAAAATTTATCCTTCAATATAAGGAGCACCTTTGATGTTGAGTGCTCGTATTGATTTTTATACTTGTATGATTATAATTTTCAGTTTATAAGTCAAATTCTGTTTTCTGAGATTCTGGGGTAAATAAACCTAACTCCAGTGGTTTCTACAGATTTGGCCTCATCAAAGTGAAAAATGCTGTGTACCTCTTATCACAGAAAAACAGTAGGGATATACAGTAGGGAAAGCCTTCTTTTCTGAAGCTAAAGATCTGAAAAGATATGGTACAATATGCTCCAATACGTATTCTTCTGTATAATATTAAACTTTGCATCATCTGAAGAAAAACATTCTGGTTTCAAAATCATGTTCTGGATATGATGCCTCCTCTTCTGGATGTGACGGTCAGGGAATTCTCTTTCCATGTGTTAGAACCAGTTATGGCCCATATAACTATCATTGTTTCAGTAACCTGCAGATTTGTTACCATAAAGAGGCTTCCCAACAAAGTTATTTTTATTAAGCCAGCAATCAGATCCAAAGCTGAACAGAGATGCCTGTTGTTTAAAGATCTGAGGTTATATATAATATATTTTGAAATTCTATATGTGGACAGGAGAATATAGTCATGGTTACAGCAGTGGGCAGGAAATCACAGTTTTGAGTCTTGGCTGTGCCACAGACTTGCAGTGTGACTTTGGACAAGCTACTCTTTGTGCATTAGCTAATAATACTATCTCTATCTCCCAGGGGTGTTGTGAGAATACATTCATTAATGTTTGTAAGGCGCTTGGATACTACAGTGAAGGGGCCATATAAGCACTTAGAGAAACAATCCATTTTTGCAACAATGTGCATCTCCCTGACTAAGGACTTTTTTGCTGGAAGATTTTCATAGCTGCTTGTTATGAGTAAATCTATTTTATAATGATACAGTGAGGTTAAACTGCCTTTTGGAGTGCAGTTTCACGTTAGTATTCAGAACAGGTGTAAACACTCATAAGTTTGAAAGCTGTTCCCAAGAAAAGAGAATAGAATTTTTATACTCATACATTTGAATGGAAAAGATACCCCTCCTGATTCATCTAGTTCAAAACATGGAGAATTATTTACATCTGTATCTGTCTCACAAATGGTTTATTCTATTTCAAGTGCTTCTCATTACATTGTCTAAACTACCTCCCCAGGCAAGTCATTCCATTGCCTAATTGCCTTTAAAGTTAAACAGTTTGCTCAAATGTCTACCCTATTTTTCTCCTTGTGGATATAAGCTGCTCTTTTAGTCTGTCCTTTCTTTCTGAAATAACCTTCACTCATACGTGTTCAGTTCAGACACACAACAGAGTTATAACAGGTTAACAAGTTATTGCTTTAGAGCCGATGGGAGGTAAATTGGTAAGGCACTGTAATTTGATTTGATAATTTGCCTGGCTGAGTGCTGTACAGTAATAAAACCTGAGTATGGGGCTCAGAGTACTAGCACTAAGCAGAAGGAAAAGCATATTCGATATTCCCAATGCCTTTGTAGAGAAGTTGCTGCTGAGGGAGTTCCAAACTGGAGGAATAGGTGCAGTAAAGAGTGCACCTATAAAGAGTTTTGTTTTATTTTGTTCTCATTTGTAAAAGCTAGGAGGAGCAGATAAATTATGAAAGTAAGGGATTTGGATGAGTGTGAGCAGTCCCTGAGGACAACGGAGAGGGATCTGCAGCTTTGGAAAGATCAGGAAACAAAGTATCTGTTGTGCATCTGTGTATCCATGATAATTTTTTACTTTTTGGGTTGAGTTGTTGCAAATTTCTCAGAGAGGCAGAAGTCGGAAGTGTAATTCAGTTGCTGAAGGTTAATGAAAATATGTGATAACTAGAAGACAGAGACCCTAAAAATGTCCCAACTGTGGGAACATATATTATGTTAGCTCATATGCTATTAAAGCTAGAAAATCCACATTGTCTTCAAAAGTATCCCACTGTGAGAAATCAGTGCTTTACAGTCAATTACAAGATGTAAACATATAGGAAACTAGGCATCATTTATTCAGGAATGGAATTACTTATTATTAATTTGCAGGTTTTAACATTTAGCCAATTTGTTGTGAAGTCCATCCCTGTACTATTGGGGGTTTTTTTGAATATATACTGAATAGGATTGTTTTTAATAAAGCTCCTATATGAATGACAGCAGAAATGTTTTTCAGGATGATGGTTTCTCAAGATTAGTACTGTTTTTGAGCTGTATTTTGGCTTTCTTAGCTATTCAGGAGAAGAGTTTTCCTATTTTTTTTTTCTTTTCTTTCTCTGTGAGAACTGGGTATGGAATGGGGCTGGCATTTTCCTCTATCACTTGCATACCATATGCCACTCTGGACAGAAGAACAGGCCAAAAGAAGGAGAGCAGTAAGCTACACTAGTCTAGGGTTTTTGGCAACTCATTACAAAAGGAGCTATGAGCAGTAACTTACAGTCTTAACTTGCACTCACAGTCATTGAGTTCCTCCCAACCTGAGGTATTGCATCTTGTTTTCTGGGCTTAGCGAAAGACTCAATACAACCATCTTTTCTTATTGTTTTTTAGTAAAAATAATACCTGTATTATGGTTTTCTTAATGAAAATTCCAGATTTGGTAATAACACTTGATGTAGGATTGAATAAAAAGTATCAGTGAAGTCAAGTGAAGGAAGCATGATTAACAGTAGATAATGTCATTCTATTATTGTCTCTCAGTTGTTTTATATCATAGCACTTCTTTCTACTTTTTTTTCATATTTCTGTTTATTTGGCATTATTTAAGACCTCTGTTAACAAAAATTTAATCTCAAAACATATTTGCATAGCAAAAGAATACAGTGACAATAAAATCTCTACCAAAACAAATATAATGTAACTCCTAGGATTACTTTTATCTTCTTCAAAAAATGGAAAATAATTTACCTATTGTGTCAGAATAATCCTCTCTGATGCACTGAATGCATCACACAAACAACTAGCATGACAAAGATGAATACAGTTTGAACAAGCAGTTTACAAAACTATCTACAAAACTCAGTTCTAATAGTCAGTTAAAAAAGAGGACCATCGCAAATTGAAAATGTGAATTTCTGTTGAAATTTTTTCATTTTGCATTGTGTCTGTCAAGAGGAAGATACACATCTTAACCTTTCTCTCTGGAAAAGAGCTAAACCTATGCAGAGTTTTACATTTATATTACTATGTTTTAATGATTCTCTTACCAAATTTAGACAACTTCTTGAGGCTATTTTTCTATATGAGAAGCAGCAGAGTAAATAATCTGATGTATCACCAAGTGCAAGAACCTTTTCCTTATGGCAAAGTAGATTGTAGTGATTTCTCACAGTAGGGGGTGATTGGCTCGTATTTTATCCATTTTGATAGGACAACAGTATTGATAAACACCTTCCTTCCTATGGCACTTCTTTAGGACTGGTGCCAGTTGCAGATGCTAACATAGCTAGCATAACAGCTTCCCCCTTACTGATCACCTTGGTGTCCTTAATCCTCAGGCAATGCTCTTCAATATCCAGTAAATCAAGATCTTGCTTGTAGTTGTTGATATTTCAGTTTACTACCTAAAATACACACTTGCTTCTGATATCTCTTCTGTATTCTTCTGACACTATTTTGAAGAAAACATGTTTATTCTTTTTTTAAAAAAGATGGTACTAGAAGAAAAAAATCTGTTACATGTATGCAAAAAGAAGAAAACAATACTGAAAACTGAAACTTCAAAGACACTTTTAAACATAACAGTTATTCTAGTTAATTACACTGCCTTTTGCTAGTCCCTATTTTCTAGCAGCAGTTGTCATAAGTTTTAGGAGTTTGATTTGTTCTTTCTATTTTAGAGATTTTTCTGTGAAAAAAAAAGATTTTTCTGTCATTGTTTCTTCATAAAAAAGCAAAGCAAGCTGTTCGTGGATCCAACCTTTTGTGGCACTAGAGTTTTAGTTTTTATTAAACATAGATGGGGTTTTACTATGAAGGCAATAATTAGATCTAAGTGCTATGTGCTATATTTCTTTTTTTACGGAAGCTTCTGTCAAAGAATGAGGGGGGAGAGAGAGAGAGACAGAGACAGACAGACAGACCCTTTTATCTAGTTTCAGTTATGTCAGATGTAACTGGATATGCATTTGGTTAACTTATATCTAAAATGACTACAAAAAAATCCCCTAAATTAGTGAAGACTAGTTTTATGAATAATGTTCTCAGCATCTTGAAGTAGCTGTTACATATGGTAGGGTGATTACAAGGGGAAACTGAGGTCTTCAATTCTAAATCTTCAGGTTTGTGAACTGTTAGACCCCCTAATGTTGTAGTTTTTTCTGTGTTCATTTCCTTTTGCGTTTTCAGAAGTGATTTCAATTGAATCATTTATGGTTCTTCCATTCAGATTATAAGAGCTATTTTGGAGCGGATAACCCTCAATGGCTGTATATGAGACATTGCCCGGGGTGCTTCCAAGATGCTTTTGAGCTGGGTAAGGAATACTTCAAGTGTTGACACATTCTCAAAGCACTGTAGCATGGATTGAGAGCATATGGTTTATAAAATATGTTACTGACCAATATTCTGTGCAGTATTGACAGAATAGACTATATCATTTCCTTTGAAATGTTAAACAAAACAAAACAAACATTAAAAACATATTTTCAAAAATGAAATAGAATATCTAATCTGTATGCTGTAATTCATATGCAAAAACTCTAAGATATCATTGCCTGCTTCTGATGTGTCTACATTTTGTACTGTGGCCATTCAATGTTTAATATTTTACTAATGTAATGTCATAATATTACCAGTATATTAATATACTGGTGGGGTAAACTGTGCTAAGAAATTTACTGTGACTTCAGGATCAAAGCTTATAGACATGTGGGCATGTCTTAACCAATATGTTACTTTAATGCTCAAACTCGCATTCAAACCCTCCGTATCATCCCTGCTATCTACACGTTGCTTTATACATTCTTATGGACCCTGGAGCAGTGAGTCATCATGAGTGGAGTCTCATCTGCCCCTTCAGCTCTGGGCATGGGCAACCAAACACACATGGACTGGTGAACTCAAACCTGTGCACAGCCATAGGTATCAAAGACAGTACAGACACGGGGGCCTGGGCTGCGCCTTTCAACTGCGGTGCATTCAGGGAGGAATTTGGAAAAAGCTTTCAGTCTCTTGTTCAAGAGCCTGCTGACGAGTGCGAAGATCAGGACAGCCTGGCATAGACTGTGTGATGGGAAAAGCTCCCAAGAGCTGGCACAAAAATGGGTCCATGACCCCCTTCACTCCTTCTCAAAGGCTGAGCAATATCCAGGGAGAATGCATATTATGCCATAGAAAAGGACGTTACTCTTACAGTGTCTGTATAATACTCTTTCTAATGTTCAATCTTTCTGAAGTCTGACTGAATCAGCTACAATATCTCCAGGACTTTTACTGAAGTTATTCCATGCTGTGTGCCGTCAGTAGTTTCAGTTGCAACCTAATGAAGATAATATTGCTCTGTGTGTGTAGGGCACTGTTTTAATAGCTGGGTGTTTTTTTTGTTGTTGTTGTTTTTGTTAAATGCCAAAATCTTAAATGCTTCATCTCATGTTGTAATTAAAGATGTGAAGTTCTGTTTTAAAGCAGTGTAAGCATGCAGAAAAAGGGTTTCTATTAAAATTACATAATTCAAAATGAAACCAAAGAGGATGCTGCCCTTTAAAAAATATGCTGTTTTGTGAAAAGCTGTTATACAGGGGCTACTTCATTAACTATAGTAAGTTAGAGGCTGCCTGATGTATATGGTTAGAAGATGAAACCTTCTGTATAAACCTTTTGCAAAAAACAAACAAGCAAGCAAATAGTAAGGACGATGTGTGTACAAGGGAAGGCTATTTTAATCTGCAGTTCCTGCCATTATCCCACCCCAGGTGTATATAGATGGGCCTCCAATGCGTTAATTCCTCATAGCAGAGAGTTCAGTAATAAATTTCAGATTAGCTTGCAGTAGTCTCCTTCATCTTGCCAAACAAAATATGTTTTATACCATTTAATATTATCTGGCTATAGCTAATAATAGCTAGAAACTAGCTAATTCTTTATTATTTTTTTTAATATCAAGAGCTAGTAGACTATATATATGACTGGCTTGTAAAATCATGGGTTTATATTTCAGAACAACAAGTAAATTTGTGTTCTGAGATTTAAGATAAATTTGAAAACCATTTTCTCCTTTACTTATTCAGGATTGTGGAATGAAGTACTGAACACAGACCCAGTAGAAACTTAGTATTTAAAATTCTGGGCCTCATATAATGTTGCAGTCTGACACAAGTGTGGATCTACTGAAAACACGACAGTTTTCAGGCTTAAAAGAGGACTGTCATAGTGGTAAATTCATTTTAATTTACACTTACATTATAATTATTGTTTATTTTGTGCATCTAAGTTTTCAGCTGTGTATTTGAAGTAGTGAATAACTTTTTAAAGTATCTGCATTTAACATTTGTCTGAAAAGTATTTTTTTCCCTCCACTAGTTTGTTAGCAACCAAAGGTTACCCCTTCTCTCAGTAATATCACCGAGCTTGCTCAAACATGACAGAGGCAGTCACTCTGTGTCCCTTGTACGAACACTGCGTATTCTGTCCAACTGGGGGGGTGCCTTGCTCTGTATACACTGCATTTTTGTGGTAGCTCCCTTGCCTACTTACTGCAATAAGAATCACCAAGGAAGGTGTCAAAAGAATCCATAGTGGCCTGACTGAAGCTCCTTATGATCAATTTTTGTGATATTGAGGTGTGGAGGTGGAAGGTCAGAAGCTAAATAAATGTAAAGAAAGTTCTCTGGTCAAAGTTCAAGCTATAGGTCATGAACCGTAACAGTCAATTTGCCCATATGAATTTGTATCATAGCACTTCTGCAGAATTTGGATTTCCCTCCCCTCCCCCCCATTTGTGGGAGGGCAAGCAGCAAACCTCCAAACTCGTGAGCTTTGTGCCTTCTCCACACAATGCTGCCGCTGGCCATTCTATGGGGTTTGCTGTGCCTTGACTCAGAGTTGCTGCTTGTTCTGTGTGGCTTACCCCAGTGGGTCTTAGACTGTACTGAGATTTGTACTGTGACTTCAGGATGAAAGCTAACAGGTTGTGTGGGCATGACCCAATATGAAGGAGGACTTACTTACTGAAGGTTACTTCATTTAAGTTGTGTGCATATAGGCCAGACCCTCAGGAAGTGATGATGGAAACTCCATGGTCTATAACTAAGTTTAATTAATATCATGTGTTTAATAGTTGTAGTTATAAAATAAAATCATTTTTAAGTAGAGCTGTGTTAAAAAAAATAGTGGTTTTAGATCTGTACCAATTGCAAGTACCATCAGTGTACTGCACAGAGTTGAATTTTGTAAGGCTCCAGATTTTGTAATCTCAGATGCACTGGAGTTTTTCTGTGTAAGAGATTCCCTGGGTCATAATGTTGTCGTTGTACTACTCATTGGAAAACCTCAATTGCAGAGCTAGTGGAATGAGAGTTGGATTAGCTGGCACAGTGTTGTCTGGCAGATCTTTCACTTGTGCAATGTTATCCCTTCCCTTATATCCCCCACCCCCACCCCAGAGGATTCCTAGTCTACTGCATTTGGTGAGATACATATGTTTTCCCCAGCTACAAGAGCTGTGAAGGGTTCCTCTGGGATATCTAAGTATAAATATCTAAGTGTGTCTTCAGTCGCTAGGTTATTTTTAGTCAATGAGTGGTTAGCAAGTCATCTGTAATTGTGTAGTTAAATGTGTCAGAGCAGCTACTGCAAAGATAGGTGCTCCCTGTAAAAGGTTGAGTGTATCAGGTAAAATGAAAGCGCACAAGGGCAACGTGGCATAAGCGAGCTGCTTGAGGATTTGAATGGTACAAGGGGAGATTACGGGATAAACAGACATGAGGAAGATGATCCATGAGTGCAACATGGAAGGAGGAGCATGATAATATACTTCGACTAAACTATCCATAATACACGTGCCTGGCATAGTGTGCCATTTTGGATTTGCGTTCTTTTGGAATTTACCAGTGGTTCAGGGGATCACAGCGATCTTAAAGAACCTTTCATTTCATTTCCCCTTAGCCAGCTCATGCACAGCCTTTGTCAGTAGTGGCCAAAAGCTATTACCAACCGGTGGCTGCTGAGTGTGAGAAAGTGAAATGAGTTCCCAATGGGCAACTGTCCACACGACAAAAACTGCTGGCACTGCTCGTTCTCTATAAATAGAAACCAAACCAGAAAAGAAAGTCAGTAAGATAGTAGGAAGAAGAGAAGAACAGCAAAATACTACAACTGAAAAGCTAAAGTCTTTTTTTACAAATACATCAGAAGTACTAAGTAGACTTGACGCACTGTAATAAAGAAAAGGTGAATTATGTTGCACATTGATTATTCTAAAATACCTATGCCATGCTATTCCTGTGTCATGAGCAAACCAGAGAATTTAACAGAATCTCTTTAGAGAGTACTTTTTACTCCAGTGGTGCTTAGGTAGCACCAGCTGAAGATCTGGTGCAGTATTTTGAGGACTACATGCAGGAATTGTGACCAGTCCAACAGTAAAGAAATGTGAACTAATTGTTGGTATGCCAAGAACAGTGTGAAAAAAAATATTTAAAGGCTGCAAAGAGTAATTAGTGGAAATATATCCATCTGTATTCGTACAGTGTGTATATATATTGAATAACATATCATGTATTTTGGTAGATTAAAAATGGGAAAGAATTTATAATGCCACCTCAGGCACATGTGAAAGATGAACTGGGTAATTTTCAACAAAATAAAATGTTAAACTTAGCATCAGGAGAAACATCCCAGCTGAGAGAACCACTGGGCTGGAATAATCTGCTCAAGTGACTGGTGACAGACTATTGCCTGAGTAACTCAAAAGCAGCAAAAATAAAACCCAGTGGGCCAGTACCCCAGTGGGCATTGGCAAAAGTTTGAGCAAGATAAACTAATAATAGATACTGTCTGCTCTATTTTTCTTGGTGATTAAAAGCCAGTAGTAGATTCTGAATTTATTAGTGAAAATGGGCTAATGTCATGTTCTGTGCTACTGCATTTAGATCTGCATTGGCCATGTGTGGTTTTGGTTTTTACTGCATGAACAGGAATGAAATTATTATGTAAAAAAAATTCAACACAACTGAAAACACCAAGGGTTTAGTTACAGTAATATGGAGCACAATCTGAATATGATCACGTTCCAAGAATTTTAACGTCTTTTTATTTATAAAATATCTCAGCATTGAAGAATAAATCTTTGGAATTTTAGTAGAATCTTTTCAAGGGATTAAATGCAGAGTACAGAAAATACTTTTAAACCTCTAGAACTGAGCAAATGGTGCTATCTTTGCTACTGAGTTCCAGTTTTAGTAATCTGTAGAACTAGATTCTACAGAACTAGAAAGAAATGAGACGAAACAAATGAAGGAACAAATGAAGTTATTTCCAAAAGAGAATATATAGTTTGGAAATGATGTACATTTTTTTTCAGTTGCTTTCTCAGAAGAATTTGGAAGTGCTTATAGCTCAAATACCTTTGCTTTTTCTTCTTGGCATCAGAAAATGCATCAATGATGCATTCATCACTACTTTTCCCAGCTGCAACTGAGGTGTGTATTTCAACATCTTTACCAGCCATTAGCCTTGTCAAGGAGCTTTCAGGTGCTCGGGATCCCTCCTCTAATGTTTAAATGTAACTAGGGAATTTGCTGAAGAATGGTTTCCAGGCAGAAGCTATTGCTGGGACACAGCCAAAGGGTACGTGCACCCTTTGTCTGTATATTGCTGGGGATGTGTGGCAAAAAAAAAAAAAAAAAAAAAAAAAAAAAAAAAGGAAATTCATAGTGAGATAGTTCTGTAAATCTCTCTGGGTCTAAGCAGCTTAGAAATTGTTTGGCATGTGCTATTCCACGAGTTGGAGATGGAATGTAAATCTTAATAGGCTGAAATATAAGGGGAATTTTTGTTAGTGGAATATATTCGGAAAAACCTTTCAGAGAAGTCTGTGCTGGTAATTTGAGACATCTTCAACATTTTATAAATCTTTATTCAAGTGACAAGTCAAAAAATTGAAGACAGCTATTTTTGAATAGGACTCACCCTATTTGAAAGGTCCAAAGCTATTTAGAAAATATAAAAAACACAGTGAACCATATTTAGTACAGCAAGCAGCGTTGCCAGGTACCACTGTCCTCCCAAATGGGAAGTCTTCTGGAATCCCTTGTTGCTATGAGACTAAATATCTCCGTACAGTGTGAGCACTGAACCAGATTTTGCTCCCACTTACACTAGCATTCATGTAGAGGGACTCCCCTGTGGCCAGCAAGCACAGTGCCAGATTCTGATGTCTTGCTTATTAAAAGGTCTGATCCAAAGCCCCCGAGTATTTTGCTAATTCAGGAGCTTCAAAGAAGTAAGACTAGTTTAGAATTGAAGTACATGGGAGCAGGGATGTCATTTTGAACTTTGAAAAGAGTAAGCAATAGATTTTGGCTCCCTGGCAGTGTGTCTTCACATACTTTAGTCAAAAAAGAAAGCAATATATTGCATAGAATTGTTTATAGCTTCTCTCTCCAAACTTAGCATTTTCAAGCTGAAAGATATGTATTGCTTATCCTGGTCTGCATAAACTCTTAAGTTTGAGACACTTTTAAAATCCATTTATCTTTATTTGTAGACTTTCTTTAAAAAAATGCAGCTATTTCTTTTTTTTTTTTTTTTTTTTTTTTTTTGTGATTGCCTAAGCATAAAATGTGTGGATTTTCTTTAAACACTTGACACTTTTTCCTTTCACCCAGAAGACAAATAAACAAACAAAACCCAACTTGAACTGAGCCCAAGTATGGCCAATTTCTCACCAAAGGGTACATTTCAGAATGAAAGATTTACAGTGGAATATCTCTAGTGTAGCTATGACATTGCTTTAACATTGCATTGCTGTAATCTTCAAATATAGAAAATGCCATAAATGGGCTTATAGGGATTTGTGTGAAGTTTAAAATTCAAAAGATAGTTGCTTTTAATGTTTCTCTGTGCTATCAGTGAAAACCAAAAAGCACAGAGAAGAACTTAACACAGATCATCAACAACAAAGGAGATGTTCGCTCAGCTAAAATATTGATCTTTTATTAATCTGTCCTCCCAAGCATCCAGAAAGCCCTCATTTTTTAATTAACAAAATAAATAGTAAGCATTAAAAATAAACATAAAACCAAACATTTAACCAAACAGCTACGAAAACAAAGCTACGACTTAACCCGCAGCTATTCCCTTACTTTGTTTATATCTTCAAAACCGCGGGTGCGCTTTCGTGCAGCCAAACCGCACAACGCATCAGCCCTCGGCGCGTTACTGTCGCCGCCGCGCAGGTGAATCCGCTGTGTGGCGGAGCCAGCCCGGGGCAGAGCAGCCCGGGGCGCGGGGGACGCGGCCGCGCCGCGCCGCGCAGGGCCGGGCCGCGCGGCTCCTCGGCAGACGAGTTGCGCGCCCGTCGCGGGGGGCAGCCCCGCGCCCGGCTGCTTGTCGCGACCCGCGCCCCCGGCTCCCGCTGCCGGGCTCGCTTGCGGCGCGGCGGGCGGCGCAGCCTGCGGGAGTTGCGCGGGGCGGCCGGCGGCGTTTGAACGCGGGAAGCGCGGCGGCGCGCCGGGTTCCGCGGGCAGAGGTGTGCCCGCAAGCGGCGTCTCCCCGGCCCCGTCGTGCGGTCCAGATGCATGCAGCGCGGCAGCGCAGCAGCGCGCAGCTGCCCGCCGCGCAGCCTGGGCGCCCCCTCCCACCTCGCGCAGAGCCGCGTGCGCGGCAGGAGCGCGGCGAAGTGCGGCCGGGACGGCGGTGCAGCCCGCGCCCGTCGGGGCAGCCCCGCGGCTCCCGGTAAGGAGCGCGGCAGCGCGCCCCGCGCAGCCGGGAGCGCAGCCCCGCGCAGCCGGGAGCGCAGCCCCGCGCCGCAGCCCCGCCCGGACGCGGCGCGGCGAGCTGCTCCGTGCAGCAGCCCGCCGCCGCTGCGCGGCCCTCGGGACTCCCCCGGGCGTGGGGAGGCGGCGGAAGCACCGGCAGTGGGGTGTTTATTTTGGGGAGGGGGCGGCGGGGGTGATTTATGGCATTATTCCCTTGGCGTTGTTTCCCGCTGGGGGGGGGGCTCCGCGGAGACATCGCCCCGCAGGCGGAGCTGGCGCTGGCCGCGGCCCGGCGCGGCTGCCCGCCGTGCGCTCCGCGGGTGCCGCCGCTCTCCGCTGCCGACGGGACGGGGCCGGCCCTCCGCGGGCGCGGCCCGCCGCGGGCGCTCCCCGGGCCGAGCCGGCGGAGGGGGCGCAACAAATTGCCGCCAGGCGGGAGAAGTTGCAGTGCAGCGAGGACCCTCCCCCCGCCGCCCGCCCTCCCCCGCCCGCCCGCTCTCTCCTCCCCGCGCCGTGGCAGCGAGCCGCGAGCGGCGGCCCGGCGAGCGGGGCAGAGCGAGCGCGAGCGGCGCCCGCAGCCCGGCGATGCTGCGGCGGCTCCCGCGGAGCCTCGGCGGGGAGGGCCCGGCCCGCGCGCGCCCCGCGCCGCCCGGCGGCGGCGCGCCCTGAGCGGCGGCGGCGGCGGCGGCGGCCCCGCGCCCCCCCCGCGGCGCAGCGGGCGCTGTTGCGCAACCTGCGCGGCGCGGCGCGGCCGCCTCCCCGCCCCCGCCGCGGCGCGGCTCCCGCGGCTGCCGAGCGCTGATTCATGGGGCCCCGCGCCCGCCGCCTGGGCGAGGAGAGCGCGGCGCTGCCGCCGCCGCCGCTGCCGCCGCTGCCGCCGCCGCCGCCGCCGCCGCTGCCGCTGCCCCCGCGCGGGGTGTGAAGCCCCGGCCCCTCCTCCGCAGCCGCGGGCTCGCCCGCCCTGCTCCGGAGTGTGGTCCCTGCCGGGGAGCCGCCGCGCCGGGCGCACGGAGGGAAGCGTTGATGCATCGCTGTGGAAATTCATTGTGTGACTTTCTGGGTATTTACTGAGTTTCAGACCGAGATGCAGCTCTTGAAAGCTTTATGGGCACTAGCAGGAGCAGCGATCTGCTGTTTTCTTATATTTGTCATCCACTCACAGTTTCTTAAAGAAGGTAATTATATCTGCATGTCTGCGTACCCTGTTCTTTAATACTAAGGTCTGTACGAGGTGCCTAATTATTTTTACTGTTTCCAGTATGTTCTATTTACGGCAGTGGTTTTACGCTGTTTTTTTCTTTCCTTTTAAAGCCTTCTCATTTTTGTTCCTTTAGCAAGTAGGTAGCTTTAGGCTTGCATTCTTGGTAAATGTGTGCATATATATATACATACATACATACATATATATATGTACACACATATAAATTTGTATAATGATTGCATTCTGTGTTTTACAGTCAGTTTCTCATTTCCTTACGGGGCATGTATAGCGCGTAGAAAATATTTGTTGCTATCAGATGACCAAAGAACAGTAGTCATCATGGGAGTATTAATAAACCAAAAAATCCTAACAAGTAAACGTCTTATTTTTATACCAAATCAATAGGCATCTTCTCCCTCTTCCTTGTTCAGAAAATTTTCAATAGATGGCACTAAAGTTCTATGGAAAGGGCAGGGCAGAGCAAATCCTGGGCATTCAGCATCTTTCTTCTTGCTGCCCCAAAACTGGAAGAGGCCTTTGCCTGGTTTCAGGGTTCCTGTTTTTTCCACCTTGTGGTCAGAAAATTTTGATTTCAGTTCACTGGAGAAAATAATTCAGGTTGTGTGGTAGTCTCATCTCCACCTCCTCGCCTTTCTTTCTACTTGCTTGAGTTGGGTGGAAAAAAAAATCCTCTTTGATTAGCTAGAGGAATTTTACTGGGGAGTAATCCCCCCCCCCCTTTTTTAGCTTTCCTTCTTTAGGAAATTCACTCTTCTGCTGAAAAAAAATATTCTGCGGCCCTTTTTTTAAGACAAACTGTAATCTGAGATACAAATGAGAATCTGAAGAGATGTACGTATATTTTGGGTTGTGTGCGGGAAAGATCAATGCTACTCTTGAAGCAGTGTTAACAAAAATAACGCAAATATATGAGATTTTTTTTGTGTGAACTCATTAATTCTTTTTCAGCATTTTAATGTAGTTCAGATTATAACTGCCTGAGTATTGAACATGGCACAGTTTTGAATGCTGGCTGTGCAAAACAGGGGGAAAAGAAAAACCCAAAACTTCTATGTGACTGGGACAAAGTTTCACTCAAGACTGGGCGAAGTGACAACCTTGCAACCCCTGGAGTATCGCTACTGGTGTTTAATTTAGTGTCAGTGCAGAAAACCACTCACTGTACGTTTTTGAAGATCTTTTTTTGTGAAATGAGCAAAACTTGATTTGCTTGATTTGGTTAGTTAGGAGGAATTTATCCAGATAACCACATTAAGGGATGTGCCAGAGATTTCTCCTTTAAGAAATTGCCCATGCTTTAATTGCTCTCTGTGTGTAATGCCTCCCACATACTCACTTATTTAACATTCTTTTAAAATGCTTCTACTAGCGTATTTATATATCTCTGTCTAATGAGGTGACTCTTTTTAGAGTATTCTGAAGAAAGAAATATTGCTAGTCATTTCAGAACGTTTTTTTTTGTCGGTGTTTGCCATTTGCTGTTATGTTTCTTTTTTTTCTTTTTTTTTTTCTTTTTGCTCTCTCCCATGGCTTGATTTTTGAGACCTCATTACCGGAAATAATCTAGACAGGAAGAAGCATTTTGTTTCACTGGAAATATTTCTTCTTGCACTCTAGGAGTAGAAAGATAGGAAATTTATATAAAAAAAGCCCAGAAACTGTGGCCACACACCAAGGACTTTAACAAATTTCACAGTGCTTTTCCTCCAGCGTTTATAGCTACTCTTACTGTGGACTGCATAGAGTAAACTGATGTGCTCTGAGCTTGTTGGATAACTTAATTGCATCATTTTGTTTATTTTTGTGAACAAAATGTTTCTGTTTTGTTTAACCCTGAGAACTATATACTTACTGTAAATACAGATTGCATGTATTGGCTTAGTTGTCAGCCTTTTCTTGACGAGTGTTAATCTTCACAATAGCATTTTGACCCCTTTTGTATAATTACTTCGGCAGTGTGTGTCTTCCTCTCTGTAGTTTCAGAGAGAGCACTGAACTGTTCAGTGGAATTGATTGAAACTCCATATGGTATAACTGACTTTTTCTTTATCAAGAACTTTTAAATGCCTAATAAAATTTGATTTTTGGGCGTGTAATATATTAAAATATAGGTATTTAAAAGATGTAAAAATACATAGGAGATTTAAGTGCATATATATTGGAAAAGATTGCAAAGCCAAGATTTAAATTTTCTTTCTTTTTTCATTTTAAAACCTAATTTTTATATCCTTTGTAAGAAAAGAAGGAAAAAAAGCATAAGGAAAGGAATAGCAAATCATTTAATCTTATGTCTACCACAGTAGTTTACTGAATAAATATATACAAAGAAGAAAAGTATATCTGAGATGGCTGCTATGTTACCTTCAGAAGATTTGGACTTTTTCTGATATTACACCTGCCCCTTTACATTAAAATTTTATGGACAGTTAGAATAGTGTGTCTCATTACATGTAATGTCATTAGACTGTTGATTTCCTGACAAAAAGATTAATTTCCCATCGGAGCCTAACGGGCTGCATGGGCTCATTGTTTGTAACTCGGATGTGTGGTCAAATTCCTAAGTTAAATGCTTGGACGTTTTCATTTGATTATTTCTTGTGGAAAAGGATAATTTCCTGCAGCCCCAAACAACAAACAAGTAAAGCACCAGGTCGCCTAGCCTGATCAGATTAGCTGACACCACATATCTCCTGAGACAACTTGACACTACAATTTCATACACCGAGCGTTTCTTTTGGATGTAAGACAATTAATTTAAGAAGAATGGCATGTAAAATTAATTAAAAATCTGCCTTAACTTTGCATATTTTGTAATATTTATTGCTTATTATTTCTCCAGAGGCAGGTGTTAATAGAAAACTGACATAATGTTCACTTTTCTAAACATCTCAAAATGATAGCATTACCACATGCTTTTTCTGTATTCATTTGTCTTTTACTCACTTGGAATTAGTGATGTTATCTGTTATGTTCAACTCTCATCATGTATTCACAGTTTTTTTTTTTTTATATATATAATTTCAGTTGTTCTGCATGGTCATAGAGTGTGGAAGTTTCATTATATCCAGCTAAAACTTATCAGAACCAAATCCACAATCACACTTATAAATATGAGGTTGTGTGTTGCAACTGTCAGCTGTAGAGTTTTTAATTAGTCTTTTTGGTTCCTGTGCTAAACTTACATTTTTTTTCCAAGTAGATCTGTATTGACCTGTGGTGTATCTTACGTTATTTTATATACGTTTTGGAATTAAGGCAATTTAGAGTAGTATTACAGTACTGAAGTTCAAATCGTATAAGGTACAATGAACGCCTTTTTCGAGATGAGTGGGAAAGAGCTGTTTAAATGTCTATTTTCATGAATATGTTTTTTTCTGAGAAGTGAAGAATAGGTGACACAGGGTGCCATTTTTCCACACTCAGGCTTTTGTGTGGAAATACAGGTCGTCCTGTGGCTAATCCGTTCCCCTATGTCCAATCTGTCCTTCAGTGTTTCTAAAAGATGAATAGAGCTGTGAACCGAGAAAAGGGTATTGTGATATATAATTGCAGTCCCATGCCTGTCTGTCTCTCTGCAGAGCAGTTTAACATACTGTAGTCTGTTGCAGTCAGTATGAGGAGGTGTTAAAAACAGAACTATTTAAAACTTTTTGTGGGCACCACTCAGGATGGTAGAAATTAAACTAAAGAATTATATTCAATACCTGCGTCTTATTTAAAATGATGTGGAGCCTCTTTCTTACAGTTTAACCTATTTTAGCAAAGAGAAGAGCTGTAAAGCATTCCAAATTGATGAGTGCTGTGCACCTTGTTGGGGGAACGCCTCTACCCCAAACAAATATCCGTTTCCCCCAGGGTGACATTTACCACTCAGTGCAGAAAGGTAAAGGACACAGTTTTAAAATGTGTCTTTGAATCTCATGTAAAGAAGTTCAGTTAGGGGATAACTTTGGAAGGGTGGGCATATATCACAGCCAGGGAGCGTGGCAGCCTTTAATATGCTTTAAAGTTTTGTTTATTTTATCAATGTAGGTAAGAAGCTGAAATGTTTAACCTGCTAAGGATGATTCAATATTTTGAAAGGTTTAGGAGATAAAAGTGCTGGGTCTACACAGAAACATGGATTCAGCCTCAAGAATGTTAAAAGTTCAGAGGATCAGAACATTCAGATGTCAAAACTACATTCTTAGTGCGTTAGGTAGGTGTTTTGTAGTAAGCTGTGTAAAATGCGATGATTTTGCATTTATAGCCTGCAGCAATTAAGTAGAGATAAAAGAATTCTGGTGCTGGTGTTATGGTTATAAAACGGAATTTTAGTATCACTTGTACAGATTTGATATATACTTGTTTATACAAATATGGTATCTCTTCACATCTCATTCTGCAATTTTAGCACATCTCATTTCATAATTATAATTTTTCTTTATCTTGAGTAAAAGTTACGAGTTACATTCCTGTTGGCACTTTTCTGTCAAACATATTTTGAGGTCTTAGTATCATACTCGCAAAAAGACTGCAACATTTCATAAGAATGTATTTAATCCTTTTAATAACTTGGTTTAGGTTTGTACTTGAGAATAGTATCTTTATTTTGTCACCCTCTACAGACATAAATATTTTAATTTTCTCTAAAAGTATGGAAAATATTTTATATGTTTTTGTGTTCCTAGGGTGTACATTTTTCAACTTAAACTATTAAGGCAACGTTATTCTGTTTATCTATATAATCCCAAGAAGCTCTACTACAGCTAAGCCAACATTTGAAAAAGTCTTGATAATATACCTGAGACTTTTTTTCTCATAACTTTCCAAAAATATATAATACTATTCATATATTCTCAAAGCTTCATACAATGTGTAAAACATTTTGAGGAAATGATGCATCTTCAAAACCTTTTGAGATTTTGGCCCTCAAAATTTTGCTGGAAAGAATTTAAATATGATGTAGCATGATAGATTATATTGCCAACCTTTCATTCTTTTAAAAGGTCTTTCTTTCATATTTTAAAATATGAAAGAATATTTCATAAAATGACTGGGAACAATTGAAGTAAGAGGATTGTTCCTAAGAATTTGAGGGTAAGGGAAGAGTTTAAGTTTATGACAATGTTCTTTTTCAGTTTGCCCTTTTGTACTTAACTTGTGTCTCAAAACAGTAAGATACCTTGCATACCAGATGTGCTGCATGTGTTACCTATATATAATAAAACTAAGCTGAGGACAGTGTGTCCAGCTGCAGATTTGTTTTTTTAATGTTTTGTCACTTCTAACATATTGTAGTATAATTCTTTTCTCAAGTTTGTCTTTTATATATTGTTTGTCCAGTTTGTGGAGAGGCAAATATGAATCAGATTATCACAGCAGCTTGTCAGACTAGAGAGGGACACTGAATGCAAAAGCAGAACATTTCTCTTCCTCTCCAGACAAGATTTCACAGTTTTTGTCTTTTTTTTTTAATAAAAAACTTGAATAAATTCTGCACGAGGAAAGAAAATGTGAAGGGTAACCAATCTGTTATTTTTGTCTTAACAATTTTGAATAGTTTTTTGGCAAGTCAAGTAAAATTAAGAAGACTCAGTTCAGTTGCTGTTTAACAATAAGGATCCACAATAGGACTGAAACAGAATAGAAAGTCATGCTTTGAAA